>NW_007579847.1:73324-86327 GCF_000690725.1 Stegastes partitus
TTTTTTTTTACTATATTAAAGTAAAGAGCAGGAGAATAGTTGCACACTTTAGTGGATATGAACCAAATCAATATAATTTAAAACTTACAAATAGAATATTTTGGTAATAATTGTTCCAAAAGATACATTAAATGCTGATTGTTAAACACAAACACACAGAAATCAGTGCTACGGTTTATACATGGAGCTTGTATTTATTCTGCTTTTAGCCTTTATTGCATGACTATAAAATAACATGACTGTTGTGAGGCTGTTTCGTGTCACAAGCCCAACATCTGGATGCTTCAACCACCTTCAGTCGTATTTTGTGGGTTGTGGACTTTGAGAATCACTGTTCAAACTTGTTGACGTTTTAATCTCTAAGATAATAAACATTTAAAAAATGAGCAAATTTAGGTGTAAATTGTGGTTTTAGTTCGTTTCTAGTCCAACCTACAGTCTGCACTCTGCAATACAGGTCGGAATACGACTCAGCAACATATAATTAGTAATTTAAATGTTCATTTGCAAAAACAGATAACTCCGGTTTTTGGAGATTTTCAGAAAACTTGTTTTTTTGTTGTTTGCTTGAGATGATATCAATCAAACTGAAGCTGAGTGGATTTGACTCAGTAGAAATGACAACAACAGAGAAAACCGAAGTTAAGTAGACGATGGAAAAGTGGGTTTTGAAATTAGTGAGTTGTCTGTTTTTTGCTCTTCAAATGCTCTTCTTCACTCGAACTTTCAGGCTAGTTAACCTCCTATTACCTTCAAATTTACTGACATCTTTCATCCTTGGGTTCAAGTTGAACCCAGCAATTACAGCCTCCAGAAAATATCATCATTAAAATTGTTACCCAAGCTTATGTGAAGAGTTCATTTGCAAAAACAGATAACTCCATCTTCACAAACCTTCATGAACCCACTTTTCCATCGTCCACCTGAGACAACGTCAGTCAAACTTAAGTTATCTCTGTTGTTGTCGTTTCTACTGAGTCAAATCCACTCAGCTTCAGTCTGATTGATTTTAACTCAAGCAAACAACAAAAATAAGTTTTCTGAGAATCTACAAAAATTGAGTTTTACAAATGAACTCTTCATGTGTAAATACGCCTTTAAGTAAAACTGATAAAATGATATCAGTGACTTATTTAGAGATGTGAAACACTGCAGAGCGTTGAACTGTTCTGTGCTTTACCTGCACATTCCCTGAACCCTCACGGACATTTGTCGCCCCTCCAGGTCTCCAGGGGATGTCCTCTCTGCAGGGCGACTACCCCGGCGCCCTGCTGTCCCAGCCCGGCTACCCCCCTCACCCAGGACCGTCCCTCCACTCGTACCCGGGCCCCCACCCTCACGCCGCCATGCTGCTGCACCCGCCGCCACACGCACACCCCGCAGAGCCGCTCCTCGCCCAAGGACTGGACATACACGCACACTAGCCGCGGCGGGGAGTCGGTCGGCGTGTGCGTTCGCGACGGTCGGGGGGGGACACATGACTGTATGAATGCGTGTGTGTGTGTGTGTGTGTGTGGTGGGAGGATGTGTATGCATGTGTGTGTGTGTGTATGTGTGTGTGTGTATGTGTAATGACGCATATAGTACACTATTTAAAGAAAAAAGACACATTGCTCTGAAAGTTTACATTCCCCACTGAAAGACACTGACCTCAATGTAGCTGTTCCACCCATTAACACACACACACACACACACACACACACACGCACACGAGTAGACATAAACATGACACACACACACACACACACACTTCAGTCTGGACCCACAGGTTTAAGCCATACCTCTTTCAGAGTAGAAGTGCTTCCTCCTCTCCAAACGTCTCCACTGTGTCCTGTGGGCGAGACACATGCTTTAAACTACACTTCCCATCATGCCTGCTGAACCACAGGAAGACGCCGGATCGGATCGCAGATAGAGGTGAAGGTTCATCACCAGACTGTTCTCCGCGGCACACGGACGTAGCTGGAGTCGATCCTGTGAACACGCCTTCGTCACGAGTCCCTGTCTTCCTGCACACGTTGACTGTCAAAGACTCACACACACACACACACACACACCGTCTCACACACACTTTATTTAAAGCTTTTTTTGAGTTCTTTCTTATTCTATTTTTATATTTATGTGTGCCACTCCAGGCGGATGCAGCTTCACGTGAGCTTGTCGAAATGTTAGTGCTCTTCCTCAGCATGAAGCTAAAACACTATGAATGACTTCCAGTCTGCCTCGCTCTCGTACCACTGACCTCCTTAAGACGCCAACAGGTGTCCGTTACCTTAGGATCCTTCCTGCACACACGCAAACACAACACACACACACACACACAGTCATAGCAACAGACACGACACTGAAAGCCATTCCTACACACACACACACATACAGACACACACACACAGACTTCTGTAAGCATTTCTAGTACATTGTTGTCTGTCACGGCGGCGCGCGAGAGGAGCTGCAGCCAAAGGACTCTTCAAACATTCGGCTCCTTCTCCGCTCTGCTCGGACTGCTGACGTATTTCTGAATGATGTTGATGACGATGGGAAATACAGTTAAAGTATTAAAATGTTTTTTTTGTAAGACTCGTCGCCTGTCGTCTGTGTGTGTGTGTGTAGGAATGGCTTTCAGTGTCGTGTCTGTTGCTATGACTGTGTGTGTGTGTTGTGATTCTAGCTGCAGCCAGATCGGCGAAAAAGACTTTTAAAGGTCATTTTAAGAGGAATATAGTAAATACTAGTGAACCAAAACTATAGTCTGTCACCCACTGGGCCTCATTTTCACACAACATAGTGTTTTGTTTTCGTTCCTGGGCTTTATATATATATATATATATAATAAACTTTATTTTTATAGCACTTTTTAAGAACAAAATTCACAAAGCGCTTCACAACACACAGAGACAAAATCAACAACATGTATAAATGCAGGCAAACAATCAAAATATAAAATCCATACAACAAAAAAGGAAAAGAACAGGTTGGGTCATTGTGGGAAGGTGTACTAGTAAAACTGATTAAAAAGACGACATCACAGAGGGAATGAAGATAAAAGTAGATTAAGAAAGAGAGACGGACAGCAGCAGGACCGACGGGTGAAAATCTAAAAGAGAACGTCACTCAAAAGCGAGTCTACAAACGTGGGTTTTAAGAAGTGATTTAAAAGAAGGCTAAAACAAATATCCTCAGAGGAGCCGGTGCTTGGATTTTCTTGATTTATGAGTGTGCATGAAGCCTGCACGCTGCACACAAACTAAATTGAAGTTTTAGCTAAATCGTAGAATATATTTAATCAGCAGCTTTTGTGCCATTTATCTATTAGCTGAAAAAGATGCAGCAAGCATATAAATGGATATATTATCCACCAACAAGCACCAGCAGCTCCTTACATTTATCATTCTGCAATCTCTGCAACAAAATAAATCCCACTAACTTTTTATTTTTTTTAAATGATCATTAAAGTAGAAGAAGACAACAAAAATGTCATTTTAGTAAAATTGCTGTCATGTCGCCTCATTTGTAACAGAGACCTGAATGTAAGAAACAACAGAAACAAGACACACAGACACAGACACAGAGATTAAATCCATTAATGGGATGAGATGTTAAAGCTTCGATGTCCTTTGAAGTTCACTTGATGGATTATTTACTGCTGAGGTTTGAGGCGACAAAGTCAACGCTAAAGGATGAACGTTTGTTATTTTAATGTTTGCATTCTCCACATGTGAAACAGAAATGAATGCAGGCATTTCAACAAAGTTAGGGTTTGTGTTGTTCCAAATTTTGACGCCAAGATTTTTATTTTTACTGCAAATTCATTTCTGTTCCCCGGCGTAAACCAGCAGCTCATCTCTGGTGGCAGCAAAACATTTAACTGTGACATGAAGAGAATAAAAATGAATCTAAATGCCATCATAATAATATTCATACAGATTGTAAATAATAATGCACCAAACACACAGCACTAATCATTATTTTACACCACAAGACATGAAGCAGACTTCATCTCTCTCACCACCTGTTTGCTTCTCAGCAGTGGAAGAAACGTTCAGATCAATACAGCAATCAAACGTATTCAATTAAAAGTCCTGCATGAAAATCAGTTTAATGTTTAGTGTTAAAGCAGAAGTCCTGGTTTGACTGATGTCTTATTATTTATGACCTCATTAGACGATGAACAGTGAAGCTGCACATCTGAACTACTTCATACAGTTTTATTTACAGAGACTGCAGGTGAATCTGAGGCTGCAAACACGAATAAAGAGAGAAGAAACGAAGATACACCGATCTGTGTTTGGACTGTTAACAACTCATCTGAAACGTGAGTATTTGCATTTGTATTTTATTTCTAACAATCAAGTAAAATACCTTAAAAATTGCTCTGAAATGCAGTGAATAAACGCTCCCTGTTACTTTGCACCACTGCTGTTAGTGTAGTTAATAACGTTGCGTGTAACACCTCTGGCTTTACGTTTTCTTTCAAGTTTCTGTCTTGCAATTGGCTTAAATGTGTGAATGTGTTCTTAATATAGGTTTGTACCAAAAATGAGTAGACATTTATCTGTGTGTAAAAGCACATTGATCCTTTTTTGGAAAACAAACAGACACCAGAATCATCTCATGTCTGACTGAAGGTTCCTGTTTTACACCATAAATGAGCAGCATGAGGTTATGAGCACTCCTAACAAGGACTGAACTGCTCTGTAGTGCATGCTATCAGATACTACGTGGTCCTGCATAGTGTTAGTTTGTACTTTAGAACAGACATACAGTCGATGTCTTGACAGAAAGTTTAGGAGCTGAGAGAAAATACGACTCAGAAATGTGACCACAGCAGCAGCAGAGGGCATCTACTCTGAGTTTCAGCCAATATGTGGACATCATCCATATTAATATCATGCACATCCAGAATTCTTCTGCAGGAGTCAAAAAATAACACAAAATAAATAAATGAGTGCGAAACAAACACGACTAACGATAATCAGGCCAAGAACAGAAACACCTGATCCAAACACAGCTATTCACATCCATAAGACCTTCTCTTTAAAAACGCTCTCATCGTCCTCCTTTTTTGTTTTTTCCTTCCACTCATAAGTCACGTCAGCGGCTCGTCTCCTCTGACTATCGGTTTATCTCAGACGGAGGCCTCAGGCTGCAGCTGCAGTCATCTGTCACACGGGCTGGATTATCACGGGGAGGAAAGATCTCTTCAAATGCTTTATGGCGCAGACCAGAGCTCACATCCGTCTCTCCTTTTCATTCATCACTTGAATTAAGAATTATATCGCAAGTCTTCACCTCTGCATGTTTGCTCGTGATGCACACGTCGCGTCCGAACCTTCACCTCTCGTCTGCTCCACAATCAAACGCATAATTCCACCCTTTGCCACCCTGCGTCCACCCACAGCACCCCGAGCACACCACAAAACACTAAATACACCACCTTGGCCCTCCCCCCATGTGGCCCGGGGCAGGAGGGGGGGTCAGGGGCCAGAGTTCGGACAGAGGTCAACAGGAAATGGCTGTTCTCGGCGGCGCCCAGGTCCTGACCTCAGCAGCCCTCCACTTTTCTTTTCTCTTTGTGCCTCCACACACTCGGCGCTCGGCCTCGCTGCTCGGGACGGGCCCCTCACTTTTACTCTTTCACCTCCTTGTTTGTTTGCCTGGTAATCTTTTTCACAGCACTGTCATGTAAAGCAGCGCCGCCGCTTTTGTTTCAGGACGACCTCCGAGAGTCGGACACTGAACTCCGGTCCGCGGCAAAACCGGTGATGGGAAAAGATTTACATGTGAAATAGTTTATGACAAAACTTCCCTTTACTTGATAAATTAAATAAACAGTCAGCCAAGAACTGTGCTGACGTGTGATTAAACCAACACGAGAAGTAATCAGGAGTCTCATGACGTGTTTCCTCAGATCAGAAAAACTACAAAAGACAAAAAAGGAATCAGTTTTTGTGTTAGGAATTTTAAAGTGAATCCATTTCAGTGTCTTTCTTGCACATTAAATGAAGAAGTGAGACAGATTAAGGGGAAGACCAGCCATAAAGTGCTGAACCATCTTGGTACTGAGTCTCCAATGCTCCTCTAGTGGAGGGATGAACACCATCTTCCTAAAGACTGATGTTTTGATGGTGGAGGTGGAGGATGCTGAGTAACACGTTGGTCGAAAGTGTCAAACACACTCCTGCACTGTCTAATGTGAGGGCTGTTGAGCATTTTAATATAGTGTTTTTTTTTACTTTCTTTATGTTATCTTCAGTCAAATGATGTGAAGTTTAGAAACTCGGCTGCAGAGTTACAGCCACTGCCCTCGAAGACAGCTGCTTTCTGTAACAAATCATTTGCCTGATGAAGGTCGAGACTCAAATGTTGAAAATAAATGTATTTCTGCAAGTTAGACAGTGAGCAAGAGTCTGTTTGACATTTCTGGATGTCCTTGTCTCTCTCCTGTCTCATGAAGTAGGCTCACCCCTGTGATCCTGGAAGAGACACCGCTCCCATCAGAATGCAGATGTTGGATCATAAAGGTGATCACTGAGGACGACTTTGTCTTGATCTGCAGGGACAAATGGACTGAAGCCATGCCAGTGAGTAACTGTTCATAACAACACACCCAGATCTCGACCTCACTGTGGGGTCGAGGTTCAGGTTTTTCCTTCAATCTGTTACCTGAACATTTGTTTTAATGTCCGCTGACAAATGATTAGAAATGTCAGTGAAAAAAAAATCTAATTTGGAAGCAGCGATGACACAGTTTCTATAGTTGTCTGCTGAACTTATTGTAGAGTTTTTGGGGAAAACGCTTTCATTTTTGAAATGATTGTACTAAAGTCACTCCTGCGTTTATATGATGGATCTGAAGGAAGCAGGTATGTCAGGTAGGGTAGGATAAGGACAACCGCTAACCTGTTTTGTTTTTTAAAAAGGGACAAAATGCATGTTTTTGAGAGTGAGACTCTCTGGAAGTGTAAAAGAAGAAAGAATTCAGAGTTGACTTATAAAGAACACATCCGTCAGGGAAAAAAACAAAAAAAATTAACCACAAGTCCCTATATTCTGCATGTTTACTCAAAAATTCACCCAAAATAAACGATTTGCACCAGAGTTCAAAACAGCGAGCAGAGCAGATACATACAGCACGGTGAAACAGAGCGGTGTAGAAAATGTCTGGTTTGTAGGTAAAACCTGGAGGAAAAATGTTGTACATGTTGCTTCTAGTGTTTGTTTTTTTCTGAAATAAAAAAGGAAATTCAATGTTTATTTTTCTTTTTTTTCTTTTTAATGATTTATGGTGTCATATCTTTACTAAACTGCACAGAAGACATTTCTGAGTTCCTTCCACTTCCAGCCATGCTTGTGCTGTTTCCACAGAGATGCAGGACTTTATATTGCAGTGAGAAATGAGCCCACAGTGAGGAAAAACGTACCAGGAGTAAAAAAAAACAACAGCATTTTATTTGGACACCTAAGGACCCTGTCCAGAAACACAGAAAACAAATAAAATACAAATAAAAAGGGCTGTGTTGATGGAAAAAATGTTGTATATTTGTTTAATCAAAACAGCACCTCAAGTAAAAACCTAAAACACGCCAACCTGGTTGTTTAATAATACATGTTTATGTTAAAAAGCAAAATTGATGAAATGATTTATTTTTAAACCTCTGAAATATCAACACTGGAGGTCCTTCTGCTGTTTCTACTGATCTACATGTATTACTTCACTCTATTCAGGACGTATCATCGCTCTGGAAAAACCCTCTTCTCAATCATTTTCCTGCAACATCACATCCTGAGAAAGATCCAGCAGAAAAATCAACAGTAGTCACTTTATTCATGCATCAGCGTTCGGCCCTCTCACTCACTGAGCCTCAGATTACGATTGGCTCAGATCAATTGCCAGCTTTCTCTCCCAGCAGCAGCGACTCCATTAGAGGGAAACACGCTGCATAAAATCTGCCTTTATGAAGACAAACAGAACGAAGAGGGCAGTCAGGAGCTGCTGGAATGTGTTTGTGTGTCACTGAGGCTGGAGGTGAGCTGTGATTATTCAGGCCTACGACTCGACAGATCAGACACTGAATTCTTAGTGAACGTTTGAGGCAAATGGCACATTTTTGGTAGGAAATGTGTTTCAATAAACTCACATTGGATGGAACATTGTGATTGTCATTTGAAACGAGCTCCAGCGCTGCAGTGTCGGCCCCGTGCAGGACGTCTCCATATCGCTGCACTCTTTATAATGTTTCCATCATTTCAAGACTCCTACTGGTTTCAATTTGACCATTTAGGCTATTGAGGCAAAAATGTACACATGTGTGTGTGTGTAATGTGAAAACGTGCACACCTGCGCACATGAATATGTGTGCATGCATACATATTTACAATTCCATTTTAACATAAAGTGTGTGTGTGTGTGTGTGTGTGTGTGTGTGTGTGTGGGAGGAGGGCTGCTGTGGTGGTCATTAATCATTCAATTACACACCTGTCAGAGTTCAGACAAGTGGGAGAGAGAGGGAGGAGGGGGGAGGAGGGGGAGGGAGAGAAAGGAATGGAGGAATGCAGATGGAGAAAAGAGGAGGAAGAGGGCAGTGAATGTAGAAGCTGCAGGAGGGTTAAAAGGAGGCAGAGAAAGGGAGAAAGTTTTATTGTGGGTGTGTGAACGAGCCGTGACAGAGGCAAGCTGCTGGACGGTGACGGCCGCTGAAAGGCCGCAGCAAAGACAAAGACACTTACATGCATTATGGCGGACGAGTGACAGATGAGGACGAGGCAGGACAGTAAAGACCAACTCTGCACTTCGTCCACGCTGATTTAAGAGCAGCTCCGAGTGAGACGGCGCAAGGGCGTTTTAAAATGCAGTGTGAGACAGTTAATAAATCCAGACAGGACAGGAGCTTAACATGACATCACATGCACATGTATGTTTGGTGTCATCTGACTGATATGTTCACACACCTAACACGCATCCAACCTGAACAGTTTGTTTTGTTGTTGTTGTTGTTGCATCACCTTTGACCTTTTATTCTTTTATTTTGCAGATACTTTTGTTGTTGTTGTTGTTGTTGTAAGATTATGTTTCTACATGTTCTGTCTGAAAACCTGCCCCCCTGGTTCTGACCCAGCTACAGTTTAAATACTATTATTAGGCTGTGTATGTTACTGACACTAACATTCAATAGTCTGGTGTCTTCCATTTTGCTTTGTAATAATAACATCATCATCATCTTGTTTGTGTGTTGCCTCTTGACCAGCTCGTTATTAAAAACGGGAGCCATTAACGTCCCTGGTAAATTAAAGGTTAAATAAAAATAAATGAAACATAAATACCTAAAACAATTTTATATACAGTTAGGAGGTAAAATCTATAGCAGTTCATCATAAGCTTTGCATGTAGAATTTAATCTGTAAAGCAGTTTTTTTTTTTCTGTCTCACTTCCATTTTAAACATTAGCATGATACTGTACATGTTATAGATGCTAATATTCAACAGGCCGGTGTTTTCTGCAGGTAGTTTACAGGAAATTAATGCACTTTGTTTTCTAAAAGCAGTAATTAACACGAGGTGCTGAAGTATGCAAGTACATTAAGCTGCATTATGTAAATACTCCATTACACTTTGCAAAAGTTCTGCATTAAAAAGTCACCAAAGCAAAGGCACTGGTAATTAATAAAAATGGCCCATGTGAGGGTTATAATTAAACACAAACCGTGCACCGTGTTTTATGAGCCGATCGTGTGTTGCATGTAAATTTTTATTCGTGTGCGTTAAAGCAGCATCAAATAGAAATACTCAAGCAAACAGTTGCTCTCTTTTTAAATGATTATTTTACTAAAGAGATGTTGTTTAATTATTGTCCAGTAACAGTTGTGGACACTGAGGAAACAGAACCGCAGGATTCATACTGGATGTGGCTCCGCTTCTATACATTATACGTCTGTAAGTGTGTATGTGAGCAGCTCCCCACTTAATCTTCTGTGTGTGTGTGTGTGTGTGTGTGTGTGTGTGTGTGTGTGTGTGTGTGTGTGTGTGTGTGTGTGTGTGTGTGTGTGTGAATTGAGGAGGGGAGGGGGCACAGATGGCTGTGGCCTGAGGCATTCGAGGTGCTGCAGCTAAACATGGAGACTGCAACACACACACACACACACACACACACACACTCCTCTCCTCCTCCTCCGCCGCCACCACTGCCATATATCTAATTTATGGCTGTGGTGAGTGCGTTACACACACTCATGTATGCATAATATATCACATGTGTGAAAGAACAGCGTGTGGGAGAGTCGCTGTGTGACATTATGTACCGGCCGGTACAGTCTAGACCGCAGCTCTTCCCTCTGCCGTTCCTTAAATTTGGCCTTCTTTGTGTGTGTGTGTGTGTGTGTGTGTGTGTGTGTGTCGCTGCGTTTCTTTGTCAGTCTTCCAGCACATCTAACAGCGCTGATAAAGTGTGAGAAGAGAAAGGGAATATGCGAGCATGTGTGTGCGTGAAGGCCCAGCTGTTTCTGGGCCTGACATCCACATGCAGGCAGAATGCCAGATGTCTCATTAGGCAAATTTGATTGGCTCGGTCACTTAGAATGCAGCGATGAGACGGTTCCATATGTGTGTGTACATGAAGCTGTGTGTACATTTACATAAGAGGCCCCCCTGTATAACTATTTACATGTGTACACGCTGGATGTATGTGCATTCATTAAGGACCGGGCCAGCATTTGAATTTACAGCCTGTTAATTACATGGTAATAAATAAACAACAACAAATGTGTAATAACTGATATAACACAGAGCTGTCCTGGAAGATTAAAACACAACCAATAACAGTAATAAATAAACAACAACAAATGTGTAATAACTGATATAACACAGAGCTGTCCTGGAAGATTAAAAAAATCAAATGCTAGATTATTGCAGTGAATTGTTGGGTTTCCTCTTCTTCAAAAAACTCACATCCTCCAACTCTATTCACGGTTTCACTTTTATTTTCTTCTACATCTGCTTTAAGTCCTTCAAGTATTTCTGCCACTCGTCTCTCATTCAAAACACTAATGACAGATGTTGAAGTTTTATTCATGTTACGTTTAGTCACCTATGTTCATGTTGTGTTATTTCAATCTAATGAAGTGGCTAACATAACGTGAATCGCTAACATCAGATGATTCGCTAAGTTGCAGCGACTGTAGCTAACGTTATGTGGTGAATTGAACCATGACAGCACCACTATCTGAGGTCAAAACTAATTATTATGAATACTAAAAGACTGAAGCAACACTAATATTCAAAATAATGTTGATTCATCACAAGCAAGCAATACAAACGGTGGCTAGCTGGAGTGAAAACACTCACTGACGTATCGTCCAGTGGCGACCATGTTGTCCCGGCTAATTAAAACATTTTCAGCTTTCAATGTTGTTGGAGACGTTTGGGATAATGTCAGAGCACAAGCCAACAATCCTGCATGTTGTACCTTTAATTGGTAAAATTCTGAGTCTGATTTCTCTGTCACTTCAATTTACTTGCACTCAACAAATGGAGAGAATGAGTACATAAAAAGCACAAACTGCTCCTGATTTAAATTTGCCTGCTATCGTATTCAAAGTAGTGAACTTGTGCAGCGATACACTGCTCCCAGTGGTCCTGCCACATTTGGAACGCCTCCACCTAAATCCAGCCCCATCATCAGTGCACGCTGTGTGTCCTCTAGTGTCTAAAAACAGCGGTAATGAAGCTGGGTTTTAAATTCGGGAAGTCGCAGCTCGTTTGCACCGAAGACGTTTCAGGATGTTAGAGTAGAACTCTGCGGTGACAGTCAGGGATGAATTCCCAGTGCAAGAACTCTGAGATTGTCGAAGAGACTGCTGTTAGTCTTCGTAGCCACGGATCCACCTCTGGACATAAAGGCTGGGTCACTTTAACACACAATCTGATGGTTACATGTTTCAGGTCCACATGCTGGCAGTGTTGTGACGCTGCAGACTACCTGAGAGGATCGCATTTAAATCAGGTCTGCTTTTTGCTTTTTATCAGTGCAGTCTTGGAACTTCTTGTACATCCTTCAACCTCAACTACAACGAGTACTATTTTTCAGTGCTTGTCCTACAACCGTCACTCAGTTTCTACTTGTGCTTCCATTGTTTTTATTGTTTTATTGTCACTCAGGCTAACTCAGCCTTCCTCCAGTGCGTTAACCTCTACAGTCTACTGCGCCATGTGCTTTCACTTCATAAGGTGCTTCTTGGTTAGCTGTTAATTGAATTTGTCCAAGTGTTTCATCTTCGTCTGTAGCTTCACATGTGCTTTGTTCCTCATCTTTATCCAGACTCCCACAGAAATGCTTGCAATTACTTTTACTCTTTGCTCCAACCTCAGCTGCTCGTTTATCTCTCACTGCAAACTGTACTTATATGGCTTCGGCCACCTAATTGGTTTTACTTTAGTTTTTAATGCAACGCCTGTAAAGAGTTTCATTCTGGTCACTTCACCTCCTGTAGCTCTTGTAACTGTCACTTCACATTAAGTCTGTGCTAAACCTGCACTGGTCATTCACTACGTTCAAAGTTCTGCTGCTAATCATCTACTTTAAGTCTTTGTATTTAGCTGCTATTTGCACTTTTCTAGCGCTTCGTCTCCTACGTGGACACTTCAGCTGCAAAATACAAAAGGCTCAAACACAAAACAAAATATTTTAAGTAATGTTTGTGATGTTGTTTTGTGTTTGACCAAATGAGCTTTTAAAAACTAACCCAGAGAGAAAACTGTCTCATGGAAGGTTGAATGCTGCCCTCTAGTGGTCCAAACAGATGATAGATATTTCTGTTGTGTGGTCACCAGCTGAGAGGCTGATACAACAGCATGCTTTTAATTAAGTTCTTGTGTATTTAGGGTCCGAGCACCCAAAAGGGTGCGAAGACCCTATTGGAACTGCTCGGATCATTATTATTATTCGTGCCAAAGACACGCGTTTTTGAGGCCCTAAACATACTCGAAAACTCACCAAAATTGCCATGTACA
>NW_007579848.1:0-39230 GCF_000690725.1 Stegastes partitus
ACATGATGATGTGTGGTCAGGAGATCTTGATAACTGTTTAAGATTCCGATTGAAACTGCAAAAAAAATAAGGAACAGAAAGTTTAAAAACACTAACTAACTTCTCTGTTGACCGACGGCGTTGTTATTTTACGCGACAACGAGCGTTTCCCACCGAGCAACAGGTCCTTGGATGCAACTGTTAGAATCCACATTCGGCCTAAACTAAGAAAAAAACAAGTTTTAAAACACTCCGGAGCTACAGATACTAACAACGCAGCACTTACATTGCAACCAGGGTGATGAAAATGACTATTAAAGTCCAAGTCTCGATGGAAAAGTCTGGAAAGTAGCCCATCTTCTCTCCTGCGTAACGCTGCTGCCGATCACAGTCGGAAGTGGCCTCGACTCTCCAAACGGAGGCGGTTCCGTATTTATTACGTAACGACTTATCTCGATTATTAGTCTGGGCTTGTTCAGTCCACAACACATGCGGGTCCACTCCCGTGTCAGCGACCATTCGTCCTGCTAAATCACCTTCTCTTCGTATCACTTTCTGTGAATGATTTAAACGGCGCCGCCAGAACAATCTCCTTGAAGGTGATACGCATCCTTCCTTTTTCATCAGGAGCTAATGCATATTTAATCACCGATCATCACCATCCGTCAAATGTTCTCAATAGGCAACAGATTAAAATTAGTACACATCTTATTATATTATATTATATGACTTGGAAACCTACTTTAAAGCATTCCCAGTGAGGCTGACTGGAGTAAAAGATCCCTTTTACCTAAATCAGTCAAAGCGAGGCATTGTAATGAGCCACCGTGGAGTAAAGATGGATCTGAGGGTTGGTATTCCAGTTTTTGGGGTCATGTTAAAGAATGATATTGATACAGTTTGCTCTTTTTTTTTGCTGTTTTGTTTTTGTTTTTGCTATTCAACATTAAATTATGGTCAATAATTTTTAGTGTGTTATGAGGAAAACAAGACTCTTTAATGTCAAAGTGAAAAAAAAAGATTAATGCAAAGTAAAGCCAATTAAAAATGCAATTTCAGCAAACCCCTTTAGTCTGCTGCTACTGATGACTGAGCTGGATTTAGTCACATGCAGATGAAAGATGAGGAGTAGAAGTGGATCCAGTGGGTCCCACTGACCATTTATTGCATTTATTGTTGTTGAATTACAGATAAGTTGAAATAAAATTTTAAAAAAAGAGAGTCTCGTTCCTTGATGCAGCCACATGGTCAAAAAACTGTTTGCCTTCCTCAGCCACACCCAGATGCTGTGGCAGCTGGTTCATAAGCCTTCCTCCGTGGGCTCCACCTTCAACCTACCCAGTCAGGTGGAGCTAGACTCTCTGGTCTCCTCTAGGTGGGGGTAAACACACCTCATTCTCCCATAGGCACACATGCACTCCTCTCCCTCTCCCGTTCACACCCACTACTAACAAGAAAGAACAAATCAACATGAAGCTCAATTTGGCTCCTACAAAGTGATTTCATGAGTATCAGTTTGTAGTAGATGCACCTTTGGCTGTAATTACAGCATTGAGCCTGTGTGGATAGGTCTTAATCAGCCTTGCACATGTGGACGCTACAATTATACCCCATTCATATTTGCAAAACCACCCAAGCAAAATCGAGAGTGAACAGCTCTTTTCAAGTCCAACCACAACTTCTCAATCAGATTGAGGTCTTGGTTCACCTTGTTGTTTGAAAACCATTTCTGCTTTGGGCCGCTGGTAGATAAATCTCCCCCCAAGTCACAGTTCTCTTGCAGACTGCATCTGGTTGTCCTCCAGGATTTCCGTATACTTTGCTGCATTTATTTTACCCTCTGCCTTTACAAGCCTTCCAGGGTCTGCTGCCAAGATGCATGCCCAAATCATGACGCTGCTGCCACCATGCTTCACGGTCGGGATCGTATGTTTGCAATAATGTGCAATGTATGGTGTTCGCCAAACACAGCATCTACTCTGAAGGTCAGAAAGCTCAATTGTGGTTCCATTAGACCAAAGAGTCATCTTCCAGTTGACTTCACATAACTTCTGGCAAACTTTATTTAAAAAGAGCTTTTTCAACAGCAGTTTCCTCTTGTCCCATTCTTCACATGACTGGTGAAGAATCCGGCCAGCAATTGTTACATGCACAGTCCCTCCAATCTCAACCACTGAAGCCTGTAACTCCTTCAGAGGAGTCATAGGTGTCTTGGTGTCCTCTCTCACTAGTATTTTCTTGCACAGTTCATCACTTTTTCAGTAGACGTATACATTTGCCATATTCTTTCCATTTCTTAATAATGGCTTTAACTGTACTCCAATGGAAATTCAATGACTTTGAAGTTGTATGGTATTCATACCCTGACTTGTACTTCTCAGTATAGAGTACTGATTCACCAGTGGCTGGACATTTCAGACACCGATGTCTTCATACTACAGTCATATGAGACACATTCACTGCACTCAGATGATCTCCATTTAATTAATGGACATTACTACGAAGAAATCTGCTTTGAAAGAGACTCTTTTGTTGTTTTGTTGTTGTTTGTTTTTTGCAAAGTCTTGTCAAAAAAGCAAATTTGATCACAATTCAATCTTAAAAGGCAACATCAAGGAAAAAACCCAAGAACACTTTTTCATGCACTGTAGATAGCTGTGAAGAGTGTCATTTTCCAAACAAATAGCAAAACAAGAAAATAAATAATGACAATGATGGTGGCAAATGCAAAATCCACTATCCAAGTTTTTATCATCATCATCATTATTATTTTTATTATTATTATTATTATTATTGCATTTGTTCTAAATTTCACCTTTTACCTACCTGCCTTGCCCTATAAGCAGTCTTTTCTCCTAATCACATGTTAAGTCACATATGTGTCTCTGCTCACATAATTCTAGTTTCACAATCAGGCGTTACCCAACACTGTGCTTTGGTTTTCTATCCTGAAAAAATAGATCTGGTGACCTTTAGTCAACACATCATGCTGTAATCGCTGTTGTGATATCCTGACTCATTCTGTTTATGCATACACTGACAGTTAAATGAGAACCCCTTTTAGGGAAAATTACACGACTTTAACTGGTGAAATTGTTTAATTTTGTATTTCGCTAACATTTTCATTGAAAACAAGCTAAAGTTATCTGCGATACAGAAGCCTCAAAAAGGTTTACTTAGATGATAACGAACACATTAATGTCATTCTCAGAAAAAGAAAAGACATTTTTTAATAAGGCTCAACTAATGCCTGATTATTTACTGATTTACTTCAATGTTTTTACTTTTATTGCTTCTTTTTTTTTGTAAAACAGTAACCTGTCCTTTCACAGTCCAGTTCAAGAAGTTTAAAGAATTTTTAATGACCTTTCACTCTGAAGTTCTGGTGAGATACAAGTTATAGTATAAGTAAAGCATTGGAAGTGTTCGTCATATCAGCCAGCCCCAGTAGTGTTGTATAGATATGCGACTGACAGTAGGAGCAGCTGAACAAAGTTTGATCTGATTAGCTATATTCAACGAAAATACCACGACTGTCAAGTTCAAACAAAGTACGCAACAGTTAAGGAAGCCCACAAATAGAGATGAAAGTGTCCTCTCTGCCTGGTTCTGCAGAGTGAGACAGACAACAAATGATATACTCAACAGCCATTGGCTATGTGTATCAGAGTGAGCAGCCTGTGACCATAATTGGCAACTTTCTGGCCACGGCCATTGAATCAAGTACACAGAGCAGCTATAACATTCCCTCACAGGTCGGTGATACGAACTGTTTAGATGCACACATCCATTATATCTGTTTTCACATTCTGCTTCAATACACTCCCCAACCTTTTACTAAATTCCAAGCAAACAACTTCAGAAAATTTTCCTGTTTACTCATTCTATTTGGATGTGTCTACATCTATCATTGTGTTTCCTAATTTTATAGTTTCTTGTCAACTGCGTCGTCCCTCTCGGGCTATATTTTAGTTTTTTACGCAATTACAGAAATGTATAAATAAAACAAAAGGATGAAAAAAATAAACTCTATCAAGAAGTCACAAAGACACAGGCCCACCTGTCAACTGAGCTGGTAGAAAAAATATTCCATTGCAATGTGTGGAGGCTGCCTTTGGCTGTGGCTGGGTCAGCAGAGAATAAACAGAGTTGTTTTTCTCATTTCTTCTCTTGTATTTCCATGATCCCGTGTGAATGCATCAGTGTCAACATGCTGTGTGTGCGTGCGCGTGCGTGTGTGCGTAGGTGCCCACAATTTTTGCAAATGCCTGTCTGCCTGCAGCACTACACACTGAGCTGGCTATAGTGTCGTGTCTCTCTGTTTGGCTCAGATCAATTGTGTAAAGATGAGTTTCAAGCAGTAGTGAGAGAAGGTCACGAGAGACACGTAAGGTATTGAGGAGGGAGCATAAGAAACAGAGGGAAAAGCTGACGCTGTGGCCTGAACACAAATGAGAAATATATCAGATCGACTGTTGGTTCATATAAAAGCTTTGCAAAGCTAACAGTTTGGACTTTAAGTCAGTGTTGTTTTTTTTTTTTTTGAATTCTTTGTTGACATTGAGCATAAGTAGAGGATGCAGTCATTAAGCGGCGGTTGCACAGTTTCTGCTATTTTGAGGAGAGGGGAAATTAAGAGGTGCATAATAGCATCTGGATGGCCAGTGTGTCCTCCAGATGTTGTCTGGGAAATAGTAATTGACCTGCTAATGAAGTCTGGTCTCCTCCTGTCAGCTCCAAACCTCAGAGACAGTCTGTGACATTGCAGGGGACACCTGCCTATCTGACCAGACGACAGCAAACCTGGGTCGTAATGAGACACGCGACAAACGGCATCTGTCTGTGTGTTTCTCTCTCACACACACACATACGCACGAGTATTCCTGCATGCACTCCTGAAAACATGAAATCCCATTTAATAACAACACTGGCTGCTTTTAAAGTACCTTAACGAATCTAATCTAACTGGCTCCTCTATTGCCTCCATGGAGAGCTAATGTGAGGTGAAAAATTTTAATCAGCCAGCAGCGCTACACTTTTCGGCACTCTCACAAACACACACGTTTACTAGTAGAGCTCCCAAAGTTAATTGCGCCGAGGTGTGATCGGCTGTGACCACCCTGGCTTGTCTGGTGATTTTGGCGGACGGCCTGGCGAACGTCACCTTCCATAACCAGCTCGTGTGTGTGTGGGTGTTTATGTGTATCTTTCTCACTTACTGCTGTGCATATGTAAGCGGTGCATGGTGAGTCATGCTGGAGAGAGGTGGAAATGTCTGGCCATGGCTGCTGGACAGGAGGAGGAAGAGATGTTTAAACTGCAGCATGGAGAGGTAGCAGATCACTGAGAGTCCAGTTTTGAAGCTAAAAGAAAATTCACTTTCTAATGCAGTTGCTATCTTAGAGGCACGTGCATAAATACTAACTATCAGGTCTGTATGTGAACCAGAAAATGTTTGGTGAGAAAATACAATATAATGTACTCAAATGAAGACTTTGCCAGCAGAGGGCAGTACAGGGAAGCATGTGAGACAGTCACATCCAGCAGTGGGGGGAGTTCTAGACATCTTTAGCAAATAACCTTTTCCTGCTTTTTAAAAGGTCATATAATATGGTGCCTTATTAATTTCACAATACATTCACCAACTCTATTATCATTTGCTCCGATGAAATAAAATGATGAGCCGTGCGCTTTCTAATCTATGTTCTTTAGCTTTTAGCAGCTCATTGCTCTGCACCTTTGTCTCTGCAGGCTGCTGCACCTTTCGCCACTTAGTTATAATCCTCTGAGCATCAGTCTGAATGCACTACTCCCTACCAATGTCACACAGGAGGCGCCACATGGCGGTGTTGAGTCATGGTGGGAGTCATATAGGGACAGTTAATGGCAGTCAGGCTGGTGCAATATGCCTCTGTGTAGCAGCATGTACAGGGACCCCCACCCAAGGGAGCTGAGTAACATTGTGACTGCGTCCCGACTGAGGCACTGCAAAGTCACACACCTGCATCATCGTGACAGCATGCCGCACCGTTTGGGCCTCGTGTCTCTTTATATTTCACATATTTGTGTGACAGAAAATGTGGGCGCAGTTTCTTTTCGCTGTTAGAGGGAAAGGGGGGAAAAGCGGAGGAAGAGACGGATGGAGGAGGATAGTGAAAGAAAATCTGTATGCATGAATAACAGAGACACTGATGCAGGCTTCTGAGTGAGTGTGTGTGTGTGTGTGTGTGTGTAATGTTTACCCGTTTGATGCCAACTCCGGTGTCCAATCTGTCCCATTAATTTAGACAGGAAATCATGTCCTCCGTCTGGTGGCCACTTTCAATGAGTTATGGCTGCTTGTCCAAGCGAGCTGTTGTGATGAAAGGCAAGTATGCTGAGAAAAGTGCACGAAGAAACAAGTTAGAACAGATTTAAAGTGCACTGGTATACACACACACACGCACACAGAACAGTGACAGAGTGATTTAGCTGCTTTTAATCATTCTTAAATTGCTTGTCGCTCTCTCTCTCCCAGCGGTACTTGATTACACACTCGGGTACACTACATGAAACTGGATACACTCCTGTCAGACACTGGATGGCCTGGTCCGGGGTTTTGCGGGTGATGAGGTCAGGAAGCCCGAGAGTCCATTACAGTGTTTCTTGTCTGACATGAGAATCCAGAGTAAAGTGCCGAGTGAGCAGGGAGGGCAGTGAAACCTTCATAGATCTCCGCTGTAAAGAGCAACACCGTGAACACCAAGACTCCATCACTGCCATCGGAGGCATGTGCTAAATCGCTGAATCCACCAAATCCACTTGCTCCACATTCAGCTGCCTTTCCAAAGGATTTCTGCGAGGTACAGAGCCAGTTACTTGTGATTCTAAATCCAAGCTCCATGAAGTGCCAAGCTGATGTTTGAAACAGAGGATAGAGAGCTTTGGTCAGAGCTGTGTCCTTATCTGACTGCCATTTTATAATGCACTGTAACTATTAATTCTACAAATGCAGCGCTTGCCATCATTCCACCATTTACACACTGTTGGCTAAAAAAAAAACAAAAAAAACACTGAGCACAAAATTGATCTCATAAAATAGCACGTCACTGATTGTGAATAATTGTTTTTAAATACTTCGTGCTGGAACCTGTACATCTAGAAGGCATCTATTTAATTCCTATTTATGTCTGCAGGTTGTGAGCAGCTCCACCAGAGCCATTTGTTTGAATAGTTCTTAGAAGCATTAGGAGGTACAATTCCTGTAGGAAAATAAACGAAATGCTGTGCAGTATAAATATATGCGTTCCCCTCCCTCCTTTCATGTCCATTCATTCATGTTACAACCACTTAGATTTATCTTACGACCCCTGAGGGGCTTCCTGACCCTCAGGTATAGAACTGCTGCCCTGATGGTTAGGCAATAAACAGCGTGTCAGTTAATCCGCACCAACACATGCATCAACCTCAACTTGTTCATCTTAAAATAGTACACACACGTGTTTAGTGCAAAAATTAATCAGTTA
Source organism: Stegastes partitus (assembly GCF_000690725.1). Classification (NCBI taxonomy): domain Eukaryota; kingdom Metazoa; phylum Chordata; class Actinopteri; family Pomacentridae; genus Stegastes; species Stegastes partitus. The sequence goes on from NW_007579848.1 coordinate 7,485, forward strand.
TGGACTGTGCCTAGCGAAAACAGCATATGTGTTTTGGCTGTGGTTGCAGCTGTATAGTCCCAGGGCTTTTAGGGTCACATTTGCAGATTGCTCTCTAATACTGGGGGCATTTTTGGAACGTGTGAAAGCTGCTTGGAGATGAGAATTCATAATCTCTCAATCCATCTTTGGGTTGTTTTGAAAGGTTTAGAGTTTTTGCTGGTTTGCTGGACATGAGCCTGTTTTCGGGATGTATGACCAATGTCCAAGTGACGAGCGACTCTGCTTACTAGTGGGGCAGAGATTAGCACTAATACACGTAGACACACACATATACACACAGGCACACAAATGTTCCATCATACCAGTAGGGATAGTCCATTGACATAATGCATTCCCTCATCCGGTACTGTAAAAAATCACAACTTAATGCCTTTCCATGAAACTAGTCTTATAGTTAAATGTAACCCTAACCCTACAAACAAACTGAAAACACAATCTGGACCCGTGGAGACCTCAGGTTTGATCCCCACGATGACAGGAGTCCCATGTGTTTTTTTGTGCAGTCAGTTTGAAGTCCCCGCTGGGATATGAAATCAAACACAAAGACACACACACACACTCAGCTGCACTAGAAAACATACATGTGCAACATCACAAACAGATTTTTTAAAAAGGGGCACAGTCAAGCTCCTGTGAAACACTGTCATAAATAAATCTCACATGAGGACCTGCAGGTGAGTACAAAGAATAATCCCTTACGAAACTTGCTGAAACATACTATCAGTGTTCAAAGCAAAGCAATTGTGGCCTCAAGTGGTAATTTTCAAAGTTTGCAGCAACAAAAATATATTTAAATGAAGAATTCAACTTTTGCTCGCAAGAGGAAGATTCTTTCAAAATGTACAGTGTCTTGCTTTAATGCTGGGAAAGCACAGTAACTGTTTTAATTTTCCCACTCAGCTTGGCTGCATTTTGGCCTTGTGGGAGATATTTTGAAATGTCAGCCAATGTGACCATATTTTTGGAGGTTATTTTAAAGGACACCGCTGGCAACTTTTTCCTCACAAATTAATATGTCACCAGAATGCAACATCATGTCCCATTTTTCGCTATTTTTAATAGCTTTTAGATGACAAGGATGGTCTGTAGCACAAAGGAATGAGCAGCATTTGGCTGTGGTTATCAGACAACACGCTTTAAACAAGTTCATCTTTTAAAAGTTCACTTCTAAACCTGGTATTTTTATGAGGTTTGTTGATAATATTAAAACTTGAGTCTTATGAGTGAAGAAACCTTGGAATTATTTGGACTTGACATTGAGCGATGGAGCATTGGGTAAGTAGTATAAATATTTTGTACTTGGGAAACATATTAGAAAGTGAGAGAATATATATCTCAACCTGATTTGGAGAAACTGGTTCATACATTGTTTTTTTTTTGCACACTCTCTTGCTGAAATGGTAAGGCTGCCGCTCATTCAAAAAGTGGCTGTTGGTTGTGGTTTACATTTTCATGCATTACTTTAAAAAAAAATGTGTTACATGAATAAAATGACTTTTCTTTAATAAACACTGAGGAGGACAGAAATATTTTATTTTCAGACTTCTGAAAGCAACAGGATGGGCGATGTGCTGCTTTTCAGGACACAACACACAGATTTTTGTCCTTATGTGACATCTGCAGCGCCATTAAAAACAGTAAGAAAGGTGTCAACGTCTGTGCAGACAGCATCCCCCAGTGTCTGACCACACACTCCAGCACCCTGCTCTCCCCCATTAGCTGAATTATTGAATCCCATAAAAGAAAATGTCTATTTATGTGTCTGTCTCTCACCCTTATAGTGTGCCGCTCTCAGCCCACCTAGTTTGGGGATATTAAGATGTATAGGACGACACAGCCGTTATCATACTAAAGCCGCCACTGTATCAGCCACATTGACATTGATCCTAGTTTGGGATTTTCAGAAGAGCACATAAAATATTAAGTACACACATCACGCAGACACACATGCTGCCATCACTTTATGGGGACAAAAATCAGTATCTGTGCTCCGGCATGTACGTGCGTCTATCTGTGTGTGTCGCACTCATTGCAGTTTGCCCTCAGAGGTAAACTCTGTAATCCCCACAGGAGAGAACAGAAAGGTCCTATAACATGCATTTGCTGGATTTGGACTCTGTCGTTTGTGCAATGCCGACATGGGATTTAGTGATGGAAAATAGAGCAATTCTGTCTTCTCTCTTCTTTAACCTTAAATCAGAGAGCAGCAAACACGGCAGATTAGAGACGGCCCAGCCCAACCGGGCTTATCTTGTTAGCTTGTGATATTAGAGTCAATTACATCTGTCAGAACGCATGACAGGAGTTGAACAGCTGCAAAGGTTCAGTTAAAGCCTGGGTACCTAAGCCTTGTATCAAAGCTGACAAGACTAAAGTAGTGCTTTAGCTTCTTTAGATTAATCAAAAAGGATATTTATTGCTCATTGCAACTTGGGTCTTATTTACGTCAATCCCCATCACCTTTACGCACATCATCACACAAGAATATCAGGCGGAACTACATAAAGGACCCCACGACAGCAAAAAGCAGAAAAACATGAAAGTAGTTTTCTCAATGGGTCACCCTGTTTAGAACTGCAAGTACAAGGCTTATGCCAAAGCGATGACGATAATAATATACCAGTCTTACATTCAAGCTTTGAGAGGCTGGGTATAGGGAGGCCTATTATCTTTGCGGCATTATTAGCTATGCATGTGAGGTTGGCCTGGTGAGTAAAGGAGCGCACGTTGAAGAAACAGGTGCAGCAGTAGAGCTGGAGGGGTTGAACAGTCGCTTTTACAACAGTGGGAAGTGATAGGGGCGACACAGAGTCCTTTGAGTTCATGAATAGTCGTTGATGACTCCTTTGTTGAATGAACTTTGCATGCCGGCCAAAGCTGAGTTTATCGTCCAGTGTGCGTCCGGGGTATTTCAAGCTGTAAACCATCTCAGCTGCTTTATTATTCATGAGGACTGGGGTAGTGTGGCCACAAGGTAGCCATGACTATGTTCTTTTGTTTTCCCTGACACTGAGACGAAGGTGTTTAAACTTACTTGGTTAAGTGGGCAATGGTGTTTCAAAGGTCAAGCACAGAATGGTTATCTGAGAGAACAACACGAACGGCAGTGCTGTCAGGGTATTTTAGGTAAGCGGGTAGCTGGTGCAGTCATTGTTTTACAGCAAACAACCCTGCAGAAGACTGACGTTGGTGGGGAGCGCAGTCGATGTCGTTGTGCCTATCTGAACTGCAAGCTGTCTGTCACTGAGGAAATCGTGCAGTAGATGGTTCAGATAGAGGGTGGATGGGAGGAGCTGAATTAATGTATCTCCCTCTGGATGGTGTTGAAAGCAGAGTTGAAGTCCACAAAGAGGATTCTGGCAAAGTTGCCTGGAGAATCCAGGTGCCGGAGGAGGTGGAGATGCAGCAGGCAGGTCGCAGCGTCCTCTGTGCCCCTCTTGGCCCTGTAGGCAAACTGGAGATGGTCCAGTTGTGGGCTGACAATTGGCAGGATGGTATGCAGCAGGAGCTTCTCCAGGCACTTCATTATTGTGGATACGAGGACAACGGGGCAGTAATGATTGAATTCTGTGGGTTGGGGTTTTCTGTGCATCAGGAATATTGCTGCAGTTTTCCAGAGGGTGTGAGACAATACACAGGGCGGCTGTGGCTCAGGTGGTAGAGCGATTGTCCTCTGATAGCAAAGTCCGTGGTTCGATCCCCTCCCGAGTTGAAATGTCCTTGGGCCAAAGTTGCTCCCAATGGCATGCAGCACCTTGCATGGCAACTCTGTCCCCTTTGGTGCATGAAAGTGTATCTACTCTCTGTCAACGTCACTTTGAAAAAAAAATGAGTGCTAAATAAAATTGTGATTGTAAAAATACGCAGCATTCACAGGGCAGTGTGCACAATTATCAATGGATTAATATGATCTCAGTCAAATTATAAACCCATAAACTGATTTTTAAGCAGGTTTATGGATGTTTGTTTATTATGGACACTGGAGATTATATCTTTGGACATATTTCAATTAATAATTGAGGACCAAAGTACAATATGTAACTAACTTTCAGTTGTTTTAGGAACACCTGCTGATCTCATTTTGCTCATGCACCCATAGTATCTTTGCTCTTTGCTTTTAAGTCACCTTTTATGGCATCTATTTTGTGAAGTGCACCAGCCCGTCCTGCAGCAAAACACCCCCACAGCATGATGCTGCCACCCCCATACTTCACAGTTGGGATGGTGTTCTCAGGTTTACAAGTTTCCTCCTTTTTCCTCCAAATGTAACAATGGTCATTAAGGTCAAACAGTTCAGTTTTAGTTTCATCAGATCACAGGACATGTCTCCAAAAATTAAGGTCTTTGTCCCTGCGTGCATTTGCAAACTGTAATCTGGCTTTCCATGCTGTCGGTACAGGACTCGTTTCCCTGTGGATTACTCTCTTAACAGCTTCAGCAGCATCTTCACAAGGTCTTTTGCTTTTGTTCTGGGGTTGATACTGCTGTGGTTCCCGATCTCAGCAATTACTTTTCTGTGTGTGCAATGTCATCACAGAAACTATGGCCTAAACTATGAAGATCTCATAAACAGAAACTATTGTCTCTAAGAAAAATGCATTTCTAGCCGTGGTACACATCATTCTCAGCAAATTCACCAATCTCAGCACGGAAACAAGCACATTATGGGGAACACGTATACATCAAAGCTTCATGACAAATGTACAGAGGAAGCAGGAATTAATCATACTCCAGCCTGTTTGTGCGGTGATGGACTCACACTACTCATGGATCACACAGCCTCCCATGTTGACCCACCATCCATCATCCCTATTGCACTACTGCTCAGTGTAGGAGCACATGTGCAGCAGTGGTAAACACACTCATAAACAGAGGTGCTTGTTCATTTGGTTTTGTGGAAATCCAATGTGGATTTCAAGGCTGATATATTTTATACTGGTGCTGCACGTTGAAAAAAAACTGCATCACATCATGTTCATTATTTCCTGTAGATGACACCATTGGGCCAGCCATCTCATTTTTAATACAAGGACTGCAGGTTTTTTTTTTTTTGTTTTGTTTTGTTTTGTCTGGACAGACAGTCCTTGAACTTCTTGCAGTGAGTCTTGCTCCTGTGTGTGTGTGTACCAGTGCGCTTTTATTTTCCTTTGCAAGTGTTCCTTGCCGCTGTCAAACAGTGTGCCAACCTCTGATGTGTGTGTCTGTGTGTCAGATATAAGGCTGTGTTGTTGACTTATTTATGTTTCTCTGACACTGCTCTGCTGCCTGTTGGAATAGCGCGAGGTATGAGAGAATGCAAGAACACGCACATAAATAATTGAAAGTTGCAACACCGTACGCTCACAAAAATAAAAGGATATAAAAGCAACAACTAAAAATCTACAAGATCCAGGAAAAAAAAAAAATCTGTTTCTTTACAGCGAATGCATTTATGTTTTGAAGCTTACACGGACTAAAATATAGATAGAAAGTTAAATACACAACTTACAGACAGCAGCTGGTTGGATTATCGTCACATTAAAACTAGAAACAGGAGAAAACAGCTTGTTTCGAGGTAATAAAATGCATCCACCAGCACCTCCTGTAGGCCACGACATGTAACAACAAGTACCACCACAGCCTGATGTTTTTACAGGGTTTCCTACAGAGCAAACAAACAAGATGAAATGTGATAATTAATGTCCCTTAGAGGTGCTTGTAAGGAAAGCAGAACTCTATTTACACAACGCATTTCAGTCCAGGTGGAAGCACAAAGCGTGAGCTAACACGGACAATCGAAATCTATGTGGATAGTGGAAAACATTACACAATTAAAACAAACAGAAATAATAGATGCGAAACGAAAACCATCAAGAAAACAAACCGACTGCAGGCAGATTTTGTTACAGTCGGACAGAGATCTGCTGGTTTTTCGCCCTGATGCTACGCTAACCAGCTGCCGACATAAAGACAGGTGGAGTGGAAGTTCATTCATATCAGCAAGCATAATGTAATGAAGCACAGCGTGAATGCAGGCAGGACGCTGAAGTCATGCTTGTATTAACTGGCTGGCATCTGCTGTTTAATACATGCTTCCGGCTCATTATAGTCATGCAGCCATCGTGACCTGATGCTTTACTGTAAAATGTAACTTCAAAACACAAACTAGAAAGATTTTTAAGCCACAAAATGTCATCTTGATTAAACATTCCCTGCTTTGTGAAGCCTTTGGTTAGCATTGTTTTATTACTTGGAACACAAACAACCTCATATAATATGGTTGAAATACACACAAACAGTTTCCATCATGTTTGTTTTCCTCAAATGACAAAAAAAAACAAGTCCTTGGTGTGTTGCAGATCAACTCAGTGCATTCTGGGAAGTCGACCAACACGTACAATATACAGTTTGTCTAATAAACTTCAGCAGTACATTCATTCAGCTTGTCGAAAGGGCTCACGGGGGAGAAGAAATTTTGTATTGCATTAACTAGAAATTAAAAAAACAAGTGTATATTTATGTTAAATCCATAAAAAATCTTTTAGATCCCCTCTAGATTTCTGTCAGCAGCATTGATTGCTGCAGCTCCCTCCATCACTCCGACCCATCTTAACACACTATACTTTTAGTGTTGTTGATTTTACCGTGATGTAATCTGTTCATAAAAGATGGATTAGTTCTTGCAGTGAAATCCCCACTGGAACACAGATTTCATAGCTGAAGGAGCACGGCCTTTTCTGCCAAATCTAAATGTACAATAATTCTATTCCTTAATAAAAGTATCTCAGACTGAACTTGGCTGATGTGTATCATAAACATTTTTCTCTCTCTGGGTGTATGTGTGTGTACCATCCTCAAATCAGAGCAAACTGGAATTTGGATATGAACTACTCTGCCAGCAGGACACTTTTGTTTGTGCGAGTTTTTCTCTTTAATAAAGCAATTTGATCAGAAATAGTGCTAAAAAAAAGATGCATCGGGCTCCCTGCAACACAAATGTGTTTCCTTAGTTACCAGTTTACTACTGTGTCACGTAATTCAGCATAACAAATGTATTCACTATATTTTAGAAGCTTCTAATAATCAGTTGACAGTATCCCAGAGAGATGTTGATTAAACTCCAAAATGTTGAGGTTACACTTTGTGGTTCTTTTCCATTCGCCTGCGTCGTAATTGAAGGAATTACTAACATCAAATCAAATGAGCAGCAAGATTAGAATCCGCTGTATTTGGGGAACCTTGTAAATTTAGAGCGAGGTTTCAGAGATTACAATATGTTGTGAAAGAACTCTGCTTGAAGCATACTTTCATCGGTACCGCTCGAGAAAATCGTCTTTATAAACCTGTCACATTTTTTTTTGTCAGTTGTTATCGGAGGGGGAAAGTGATGATTTCAGTTTGAAAGAAGTCTTTGTTGGTGTGTCTCAGTTTGACGTTTGCAAGTTCTTTAAATCTGATTCTCGTGCTTAATTTTTCAGTTTTTTTTCGGTATATATTTTTGTGTTCTGCGTGATCCTTACAAATGATGATTTCCAGCCTGTGTCTCTGTTGTTATCTGCTCCACACTTTTATTACCGATTTGGCCAGTCATGCCAGTAAACTTGGAATGGTTTTTATGAACACCACCCCCCCCTTCCCCCCAGAGGATGACTATTTATGAGTTTGGTCGCCATCTGACGTTTATCTAGCATCCAACATCAGGTCAGAGCATTCACAGTAAGACAGCTAATTTCATTTCACCCAGGCAGATTGTGTTTTAGTGAGCAAGCTCGTGCAGCAAGCGTGGCCTCAGAGGGATTATTTTTGTTGCTTTCATAGTGTCTCAAAAACAAAACAACAAACACAATAAAAGAGCAACACCCACCTGAAGAAGACGAATCATCACAATTCTACATATCGCAAATTCAATTTTCTTTACTTTTTTTTTATTCCGAGCGAATCTATTTTTATTTGCTCTATTTGTTTTCATGTGTGAGGTGGAGTTTTTTTTTTTTTTTAAATATGCCTCTTCAGGAAAATGTGCTCCATATACTGCTATTTATGCAGTCAATCGGATTCCTCTGCCGTTTCTTATCTATTGCATCACTCCAGAGCTGTCACTGCAGGCACACATAGCCCAGCATGTAACATACGGCGAGACGATTATTAATTGCGATGCCTCCTGCTTATATAAACACACAAAAGCACATCCACACAGTTGTATTACACAGAGCACTTCAGCATGCGTGAGTTCCTTGCTCTCCGCAGGAGGCTTGCAGAGGTGTTGCAAAGTTTAATCCCGACATGCAGCTGCTGCAACAGACAGGCTAGTTTCTGATCTGTTACATCTCGGTTGTCAATAAAGCAGATCAAGGGATAAACCTGCCGTCTCTATAAAGGCGTCAGTCTGCTGTTGCCCAAGGGAGAGTCTGCCGTGAGCGGAATAAGAAATATGCAGATACAGTCGGTGAGTGACCCGCAGCCATGTTATCGCAAATATCTTCCAGTGACCCTGATTTTTTACATCTGTCCCGCTTCACGCATCAATGGGAGAACAAAAGCTCTTCTATTCTGAGATTCATCATCATAAAGGTTAGGGCAGGCAAATATTCACAACGGTACTTTGAAAAGTTGAACGAGTGATTTTTGTTTTTTTAAAGGAGTCAATTGAGTTGACTGCATGTAAACACCATATCCTCAACTCTGCCGCTCTGCCTCGTCCATACATAAGAGAGGACGAGAGGAAATGAGATGACATGCGGCGAAATGAGGGGAAAAAAAAAAACTGTGAAGTGAAAAGAAGAAGAAGACAGCTGCATGATTTTTTTTTTTTTTTTTTTTTTAAGAAAAAAAAATCTGTCCATTGAGTGGAATGGAAAGAAGTCTCTGCAACTGCATCCATCAACTGCACAGGGGCGTTTTAACCAACATGAGAGAAGCTATGAGAGAGAGAGAGAGGGAGAGAGGGAGGGGGGGGAGAGATTGTAGATCCGAGCGTATAGATTGCTATTCTGTGTCACTCTCATCTCTCCATGACCAAATCTATTTCCTCAAAGGAGCCTGGAAAAGCTTTTAGCTGGTGCTTGAAAATGTACAGCACAAAAGACACAGTCATGCTGTGATCGAAGGTCATGCTATAAAGTGTCATGTGGAGAGCTGAGTCTTTGTAAGGCGCTCTCAACCTACTGCTCCACCACTGAGACCTTTCCACCTTTCAGTTCCCTTTTCTCCCCTGCCATAAGGCTGCAATTGTTAGGCTAGCCACACTGATAGTAGCCCAGCAGTAAGGCGGGACGTACCTCTGCCTAGTCTGTGTGCTTCAAGTGGTTCACGTATTAAAAACAAATACAAACATGTGTAAGGCCATCAGAGCAGAGAGTCATATGGGTCAGTGTACGTGAAATGTATGAAACACTTGCAAAAAAGTAATGTAAATGTATAAATCCATCAGATTAAAAGATAGAATATAAGTAAGTGTGTTTTTGAACAACCATCCATCCATCATCTATACACCGCTTAATCCTCATAAGGGTCGCGGGGGGGCTGGTGCCCATCCCAGCCGACTTAGGGCGAAGGCAGGGGACACCCTGGACAGGTCACCAGTCTATCGCAGGGCTACAGGAGATCAGACAACCAAGCACACTCACATTAACACCTACGGACAATTTAGAATCACCAATTAACCTCAACATGTTTTGGACTGTGTGGGAGGAAGCCGTAGAACTCGGAGAGAACCCACGCTGCACGGGGAGAACATGCAAACTCCACGCAGAAAGATTCCGGTGCCCCCACTGGGACGCGAACCGGCAACCTTCTTGCTGCGAGGCAACACCAACTGCACCACCCTGCAGCCCTTTGAACAACCAATAAGTATTTTTGTGGATGTACATTCCCAATTGAAGTGGCTGATTTCATAAAAATCTTACGTTTCTCTGCTTCTTTGCTGTTTAAAATGAAACTAAATTTACAAAAGTTTACAAAATTTACACACGAGAACATTGGCACATTAGGTTTTTAAAGACTTTTAGCCTCAATCCAATGACTTCCTTTATAATTCTTCAGTTAGCTGACACTTTCTTTTTAGATCACTATTTTTGATAAGGCCACTAAATACACCTACTTTATTCCAGCACACTTCAGCAGTGTAATGCAAACAGCTAGAGTCTTGCATTAAAAGAAAAAAACTATTGTAAAGTAACAAAAGCTCAACCGAGGTGGTTTTTCCTCATTAATGGAAACAACCGGAGCACCGACTGTTTCTTTAAAGCACTCCAGACAGCTTTTTCAGCAACTTTTCTGGGAAAACCCTATAGAGGCAAGAGGAAAAACAAACACATATTCTCTTGTATGCATGCAAGCTTGAGCACACACAAACATACACAACCTTTCAGGAAAAAGGTGGAACTCATGGGAAATCACAGCAGGAGGATAGAGGAGGTAAAGTCATTCAGACTGATTCAAAGCAAAGCAATCAGCCGAGTGTAGACATATGGACTGATCTGTATTGCACACAGACAGGCTAACAGGGCGCTCTCAAGGTCTCATTATGGAAACAGAGCAGAAGAGCAGAACAGGAAGATCACAGTAGATAAAGTGCTGCTGTTTGAAATGTTGGTTCATTTGAAACGGTGTCAGCACGGTTCAGTTCAGTAAGGGCATTCAATTAATTTTAAGCGAGTTCAGTTTGATTTAATTTGTTTACTCATTTGAATTCAGTTGGAATCCAGTGAATTAAAAGTTTCTACTTAGTGGTCAAGTTCTTAAAAATCCCTGAATGTGTGCCTCTGCAGTGTTGTACTGTACACAGACACATTCAGCACAGATATTTGAACTTTTTTTTTGGAAATAACAAAAGCATAAGTCTAGTTAATGTCAAAACAACGGCTAAGTTCAGTTAAAGCCTTTTCTGTTCCTGTGTGTATATTTCAGAAAATGAGCATTTTTCCTCCATGTTTGAACCTCTCACCCACTCAAACAGCACCTTCAAAAGACTTTTAAAAACTGGTTTATGCGTATGAGCGTCTGAAGCGATAACGACACACCTGAGTTCGTGCACGCCCATTGGTTGCTTTGTGTCATGTGCGTGTGCACGGCGGATATGTGCCGCTGTCTTTACCTTTGGTTAACACCAGCAATTGCAAATGCATCCCTGCACCACTTCACCAGCCTGTGCCTCTGCTGTGAAGGATACTTGTTTACTTGGTCCACAGCATCTGCAATTTAAAGTCTGCCACAAACGATGAAATGACAGTCTTCTCCGGTATTTAAGGTATCATTGCTGTAGACAGGCGGCGCATGCTTGTTGGAGCACTTGTAAATGGTTTCGTTAAACGATGTTCATGTGGACAATTTGTTTTTATTATTTCTAAATTGAGGGGAAAATCTCCATACCAGTGCAGACAAGGCTTGAGTGTCTCTGTAAGCCATACCAGTGAGTTAGCATCCACAGTAACAGGAAATTAAATGCAGCCATTCTTAATGCGATTCATTACACCTGCGTTTTTTGGGGGGTTTTTTTCTAGTCCTGCGGCATTAAGAAATCTACCGTATTACTCCCTGACGACTGATTGACAGCAGTTATGGAACACGTCACCTTTAGAGACCATGTAATGCTGTTCAGTAACTCGCCTGCTTCCATCAAATCTATCTTGCTCTGCAGAGGCTTTTTCCCCTTAATGTGCCACAGTCATTCTGTCATATCACCGAGTCTGTCAGAGCACTGTAGTGTGTGCACATTGACAGCAGGAGGGCTGGTGTCACAACAACATGCAGCAGAAGGCCGTGTAATTGTTTGGTGGGTGCTGGACAACGCAGACATGTATTCTCCTCCTGTCCTCTCTGTCCGTCGGGGGCGAGTTGTGTAAAGACGCTGGAAATGGACAAACTTTCAGGAAGAAATTAAAAGTAACACTGCTGATAACGTTGCTGAGGTTCACTTTGTTCGTTTGTAATGATTGGTGGTCATCGACTGTGTAATCTACTCACCTCTTTTGTTCTCTCTGCATTCAGTGCAGGTTGTGTATCCTGATAACTCCGAATGATGATTCTCAGATTTTTCCTCTGGTGCCACCGTGACTTTGACATTTTGACTCTGAGTAAAGCATCTCCGCACCTATTAGATAGATTTACATAAAGTTCAGGACAGACATTTTTACTGGCTTTAGGATAAGTTTAATTAAACTTTTTATCCTTTTGCACCATCATTATGGCAAATGTCTCTATTTGTCCAGTACTTTTATTTACACCTGACAAAATACCAACAGAGCACTGTTGCCTCGCAGCAAGAAGGTCGCTGGTTCGCATTCCGGTGGGGGCACCGGAATCTTTCTGCGTGGAGTTTGCATGTTCTCCCCGTGCAGCGTGGGTTCTCTCCGGGTTCTCCGGCTTCCTCCCACACAGTCCAAAAACATGTTGAGGTTAATTGGTGATTCTAAATTGTCCGTAGGTGTGAATGTGAGTGTGCTTGGTTGTCTGTCTCTAAGTGTGGCCCTGTGATAGACTGGCGACCTGTCCAGGGTGTCCCCTGCCTTCGCCCTATTTCGGCTGGGATAGGCACCAGCTCCCTAATGAGGATTAAGCGGTGTATAGATAATGGAGGGAAAATACCAACAGTCCCCTCAACTAGCTATGCTCAGTTTAGCATTAATTTGCAAATGTTTGCACTTGTTGGTGAACACAGTAGATATTATACAGTCGTCCTCAAATGTATTCAGACCCTTCCATTAAAGAAAAGGCAAAATTCACAAAAGTCACTCAATAAACTAGAAACTGAAAAAGTAATACTGAATAAAAATTTACTAAATTATAATTTAGTGAAATAAGATATTGCTTTTAAATTGTGGTTGAAAATAATAATTAAAAAAAAAAAAAACTGTCCCAGACAAATTAGAGCACTTTGCTGATGAGCAGTGGGCTAAAATCCAAATGGCTGTCAACAGGTGCAGAAGTCTGATTGAGAGTTACAGAAAACACTTGATTGCAGTGATTGGCTCAAAGGGTTGTTCAACAAAATATTAGTTTACAGGTCCCATCATGCTTGTTTGCTTGTCTTTTAAAAAACATTTCTGTTTCAATTTAAATTCAAAAGCAACATCATGATTTTCATTACATTTTTATTTATTATTGCTTTTGTCAATTTCAACTTATTTCAGTGACAGCTGTTTTTTTTTCCTTCTTTAACGGGAGGTATGAATACATTTGAGGATGACTATTCCTTCAAAACATTGGTTGACAACATTTAAGTTCCTGATCACGCCTTCACAGAGATGCCACTTTGTCTCTTGTATTATTTAGGAGGGAACGTCCTGCATATCGCATCCTATTCACAAGCAAAGGGAGCTGCTAAAAAATTACACCATAAATTCAGTCAAGCCGAAAAGAAATCTGGAAACATCAGCAGTTGATTAAAATATTCATCACTTTCTTTAACGCAAGCCTTAAAAAACACATACTGTCTGGTATGATATGTTTTTTTGCAATAACATCAGCCCGAGTATCGCGTGATGACATCATCAGTCCTACCAATAAATCAAAGAGCACGCTTTATAGGAACAAATCTGAGCATGGCATGTGTTGTTGGAGTCAGGCAGTTCATTTCCCCTCGCCGAGGAAAGAAACAGCAGATAAAACTGTCAAGGCACTTGAAAAGCACAGACAGAACAAACCATTTAGCTGCTTCATCTGTGCCGCAGCAACACAATCACGCAGTCCTGATTGAGATTCTGATGACCTGTCTCTTCTAATCCAACATGGTTCCATAACGTCCTGCTAATGCAATATTTGTTAACTGTGGGCGCCTGTGACTTGGTCAATTTACCTCACTTTTTTGGCTTGTTTGTCAATGCAACGTGTCCCCTGGCTCTGCCTCTGAAGAAAATGACAGCTGTGCCATAATCAAATCAAGCAACATTATCATTCAGTATGTGTGGCGGCAAATAATTTTGGTAACATTTCGCGAAAGGTCTCCACGCTTAGCTCAATTAAGGAAAATGTTGATTGTTGAGTAGAAATCTAATGACGGCGAAATGGTGTAATAGCTGAAAGAAGGCTCTTGGAAAGAAATATTGATGCACTATATAGGGTTTAGGAGAGCCAGTGAACGCTTCTCAATCTTAAATTCAGAGGCTTATATTCCGCGGCTCGGCATGGTTGACCATATTATCTTGGCAGAGCGGGGGGGATTTTACCTCTGCAAAGCTCTCTAAAGGGCCAAATGAAATAGACAGCAAGCATTCACAGAATTATGAAAGGGTTTCTCATGTTTTGGCCCTTTGTAGTCACTAGCCTACATATCTCTCTTCCAACAATACAAGAGTGAGGCTGGATACTGAGCTTAAAGTATTGAAAATAATGCACTGCAGGGATTACACTGTTTAAAACATCTCTTTCAAGTAGAAAATATAGACAGTGAGTCTGGAAGAGTCTTAAAATCTTAGTCAAGTTATGATAGCGCGCACACAGCATTACAGTGTATGGGAAAGAAAAAGAACTCATGCAATACAGGCAGCATTCATTTCTGAATATTCAAATGCTCTCACAGGTATCGTCTTGATGTCAATCTTCATTTACGGTTCAGTAAAAAGTATCCGACCCCCTTGGAAGCTTTCCCTTTGCATTGCAGTGTCGATTCATGGTGCGTTTATTCGTCTTTTTTTTGACAACGATAATGTAAAATAAGGGATTACACAAATGGTTCCCCCTTTAGAGTCACCTAATTCAACACGGCCAATTGGTGCTAGAAGTCACACACTTTGTGAAAAGGAGATCATCTGAGTGCAGGGAATGTGACTCAAGTGATGGTAGTATAAAGACTCCAAGGGTCTGCAATATCCCCTAGAGTACACTGTCATCCATTATTTAGAAGTCAAAGCAATATGGCACATGTGTAAATCTGCCCAGAGCAGGCCGTCCTGATAGAAGGAGACTAGTGAAGGAGGCCACCAAGACACCACTGACTCCTCTCAAGGAGTTACATGTTTAAGGGAGAGACTGTACATATAACAACTGTTGTCTGTTCTTTGTCAGTCAAAGCTTTATGGAAAAGCGGCAAAGAGAAAGACACAGCTGAAGAAAGCTCATATTAAATCTTGAAGTTCACCAGAAGGCATGTGGGACACTGAAGTCAAATGGAAAAAAGTTATTTGGTCCGTTTTTAATATCAACAACTTTTACATTGAGTTGTTCTGAATGTTCTTTTGCCTTCTTTGTGTAGTTGTAGTCAGGAGCTCTGATTCACCAGTGACTGGACCTCCCAGATACAATTGTCTTTATGCTACAATCATTTCACTAAATGCAGCTGATCTCCATTTTACTAATTGTGAGACTTCTTCTCCGGTGTTGAATTAGTTGTGTTACTTTAAAAGGGGTGAATACTTATGCAATCACTTATGTTAAGTTTTAAATTTCTAATTAATTGACAGTACTTTGGAGAAATCAGTTTTCACTTTCACATGGAGTCTTTTTTTGTAAATATCTTGTCCAGAATGCTAACTTAAATTGACCAAGATTTCAAAAAGGGGAAACATCCAACGAGGTGAATACTTTTTATAGGCACTGTACCCAGACTCATTGCTATATGTATATGTATCTGCTTGTGCTTGCTATGCTGTACATTCTTTTTTTTATCTTTTGCAGTATGTGAGACACAGTCAACCAGAGATAAAGTAGTAGAAGATCTGTTTTCAGTGGGAATGTTGTGTGTTGTGATGCAGATTCTTGAGCTATACACTTGACCCTGCCATTCATCTAAATGATTAATACACTGATGGATGTGTAGAGAGCGAGAAGGCGAAGGCTACTACGTCTTAATAAGACAACATGTGAAAACCGCCACCTACACGCCAACAGACATAAAAGGAGACGGAGGTGCAATTTATGCAAACAGACGTAAACAGAAATCACCTTTCGCTCTAAGTTCGTTAACATAAGGAGAACCCGTAGACAATAATGCGACGAGCCATTGCCTCTGCGTTTTCAGTTCTGCTCAATTTCATCTACGGTTTCGTTACTCGGCATCCACGATTGTTTCTCTACCTCGGTCTCTCTGCCTCTCTCCTCACTATTCCTCTCTGTCTCTCTGGATTTGGAGTGAGTAGGATGTGTACGCAGCTCTAACCTGTCAGTCTACTGTGTTGGCAAAGGCCTGAAAATTGAATAGCTGGTATTCGATAGAGTGATTAGGAGGACTGTGTGTATGTGTGTGTGTGTGTGTGTGTGTGCCACAGTGTTTGTTCTGTATGTTGGAGATCAGAACAAGCAGCTGAAACAACACGCATTAAGTACAAATTTAGACCTATAGGACGCTTTCATCAACTTCATTAAATCAAGTTGTTTTGTTTGCAGAATAGAAACTTTTGAAAACAGTATTTTTATTTTTTTTTAACTGAGTAACACTGAAACATAACAGCATCTCTCCCTTTTTATCCGTGAATCAGCTCCAAGGACATCTGATTGGTTGTAATCAGTGGCACTAACCTACACATGGAGGCATGAATCATCTTTCCGTCTTTGGCACTGATGAAATGAGACCGTACCTGTTTCTGATAGCTGCCAGCTTCAGCGCTGACAGTGAAAAGCAAGCCGTTCAAGAAAGGCTCCTTGTGTCAGTCCAGCGAGGGGGGATAAATCAAAGGCGTTTCTAAATTTAGTTCTGACATAGAATTAGTGAGACGTTTTGTAGTAGAAAGCAATGGGCTGGTGGTTACTAAGCAACTGGTGCTAGGCAACCTTGTTGGTAAGCACTGATTGTGCTTTAGGGGAAGTTGGGGGCTGATTGAGGGTGGGGTGTCTTCAAAGCTAAAAAAAAAAAAAAAAAATCTCTTGCTGCTTTGAATAATCTGGGTGTTTGCTTCCCAGGGAAAATTGGGTGGATGTGAAGGGCTTGGATTTCATGGTGAGCTCCTAAAAGCTGTTTTCCTTGAAGATCTGATAGAACATGATGTCTCTGACTGAAAACAATTCTACCAACAGACACAGGAACAATAACTGACTCGCCACGTTCGACTGAATAGGCGACTTCGATAACAGCATTCGTCATCATATGCTGCAGAGCTGATGATGTCATCGATTACCAGCCCTTTTCTTAAGTGGAGACGGGCTCTATTGCATACTAATGAGAGTGTTTGTTCTGCTGCATATGCATTGTGTGCATGCGCTTGTCAAAATAAGTCTCTGTTAAAAACAAATCAGCAATAAACCACTAGTACGTGTGAGTTGTGATGACTGATAAGAGAGACGAGAGAGCGAGTGAGCTCTACCTTCTCTCAGATTAGACTTTGCATCTTTCTTATAACAGGAGATTTGTTCATGTTTGTTGATATTGATCAGGGTGTATTGTCACTGCAAGACTCAAGTGTTTTTCTTCCACTTTGTAGCAGAGGGTATTACAAAGACAGATGAGGAAAATCCACAGTCCAAGCAAAGCCGCACGTGCTCGAGCCGTCCACTATGAAATGTTGCCACAGAGAGTAAGGAATGGTTCAAGAACATTATTGCTACATTCATGAATAATACAGAGCATTAGCAAGACAGGCCAATTTTATTCCTATTAAAAATTCACATTTCTGTGAGAAGGTCATATATATGTTGAGACATAATGCTATTTGAGACTGACACCGTGGCAAGCTAAAGCTGCACAGCAGGGACTGTAGATTCAGTGGAATTCATTTTTAGACAGCCGAAATTGTATCACAATACAAGCACAACTGCACACACGAGTAGATGGACACACTGCATTATACCCCACCCAAGGCAAAGTACTTTCAACATTTGGCTTGAGAGCACACATACACTTAAAACAGCACCCAAAAAGCAAATATCCAACCATTAGCTTGATGTTGCCATTCAGCAGATGCATCTGGATGTTTACAGAGGGTTTATATCTTTACTTTTACCTTTTTTTTTTTGGGACACATGCTGTTGGTACGACCTCCAAATGGATGGCTGCTGCCAACGCAAGAGGCCAACAGCACACCACCTGGATGCCATCTGTTATTCTTTAAGTGGTTAAATGTGAATAGGCGCACATCCCTGGTGTTTGTGAAGCTTCGGATGTCGGCTTTGATCAATATTGTTCTTCATTCATCAGTGAGAGGCAAAGAAAGAGAGAGACAAAGACAAAAAGAGAGAGATGATGTATGGTAGCTGTGAATCTGACAAGATTTCTAATGGTCTATTTTAGAAGGTAATTGGAAAATAAAAAGGATATGGTCAGAAGTACAATGTGAAAAAAAAAGAGTGAATGGAGGCATTTGATTTATCACAAGCCTTTGACTTGCTGCACACGCACACACACACACACACACACACACACACACACACACGCAACACGTGAGTGCAGTATTTCAGTGTCGTGTTTGTGTGCTACTTTGTCCAAGAATAGTCATTACAGTGAGATTAGCCGCTCATCCTTTGTGAAATAGGCTGTTTCCAGCATGGTGGTCGACACACACGCTGCTGATTTAGGAGGTTTAGGCTGTGGCTGTTGGCAACACAGAGGTCAAAAAGAGTTTTTGTTTGAGATGACTGGGTGTAGGGAGGCAGTGGCAGACCCCGTTTTCACCCTGAGACAGCTCACGAACATGTTCTGCAACACAAGTGGGGGTTTCCTCTATAGATCCCAATGACTGAGTCAGTCCACCAACTTGGTTGACACTGAAAAGTCTATCCATCTTGGTATCTGTCCATTTGTATTGGACGGACTGCAATAAAATTTATAGCAGCAGCAGTTTGCATTTTGGGGTTTGAATGACATATCTTGACAAGTACTGGACAAGGGGCAACTTCTGGCAAGCACAATTGCCAAACACTGCAGTTCCTTACATGACCACTTGAGGCTGTCTCCAAAACTGAGTCAATCCCTATAGACCCTAATGTTAAAATGATCAAATTTGTAACAGCAGAAAAAACATGTTTACAGCCTCGTACAAAAAACAGCTTTGGTCTCGATGGCAAATTTTCCATTTCATGACAACTGCACAGTGGGTAACTTTTTATATGATGCACCAGTTTAGACTGAATTAAAGCTAAACGTTATGCGTAATTAGGGCAATGACCACTCTGAGTGAAAAGTCAGTGCCACGAAAGGGCAACACTTGGCCTTGCTCAGATACACCTCTTGCCCATGTTTGGATTAGCCGAAAGAAGAAAGTAGTGATGCACAATATTAAAATCCGATATTTAATTTTTCTGATATCGCTGATAACCGATATTACCGGTGGTGATATTCAATTTTTGTTCACACCGAAAAATGACTACAAGTTAGCACTGTGAAAACTATTTAAAAGAAGCCCATACCAAATTAGACCACACAGTCTTCTTTACTACGTAACAAAAGTAAAACATATTTAAACACATTTTAACATACTTAACGTTCAAATTCAGGACTGTTTCAGTAAAAACATCGGTGAAATAGCAGCAATATCAAATGGAGAGACGAAGGTGCTAATATTAGACAATCATCGGTTTTTCACATCGGCTAAATTTGTTCATTAGACTGATAATGACACATTGGGAAAAAAAACACAAATGTGCTCGCCGATATATCGTGCATCCCTAGAGGAAAGGATACCAAAACCTCCAAGATGGCGACCAAAGCAACCACAGCGAGCTTCAAAGCTGCTGTTCAGGAAACATCTGGGCGACATCACAGAGGGTTGATCCATGGTACTGCACAGTAGCCTGCAGAGCTGTGCTTCATGATGCTGAAATAAGCTGATGAACACAGTAAACACTGTACATGCTAAAAATCAGCATGTTAGGGTTGTTTAATTAGGCATATTACTATCCCATTGTTAACATTTACAATCACAGAGCAACGATCATGATCTTAGGATAATTTAATCTCATTGAAACTACCAATGTGACCATTATGTGATCAAAGCTGGAAAAATCAATGCAGTCATTCAAGAAATGGACTGCTATTTTTGCACAACTGATGATGCATTAGTAAGTAATTAGAAAGTCCCTTTCTAAAAGCACATGCAGGGAAGAGCCAGCCGGTTCTGTCTCTCTTTAACTAAAATCTTCATCACTGTAAAATCCTTTCCTGCAGAAAAAGAAAACAATGAATTTGCTGCCTCCTTCCTTGCTCCCCTTTATATAAGAGCTACATGTGTAGTTCACTTGTTTTTTTGTACCATTCCTTTGTTTTGTTTTTTTAACTTACAATTTGGTTGCAACATTGGAACATTTTGTGAATGCTTTGTGATAGTTGGGTTGAAAATAGCAACAATAATGGGCCTTATATACACTGACAGGTGACGTGAATAACTTTTCTGACTTCTACTTGCTGCTTTATCATGTATGCATTAAGTATTACACACACAAGAAAAGAAATGCAAACAAAAGCCTAATTCCACAACTAGACATGTGGCTTGATGGTTTGTATTTTCATTATGATTTATGTAAAAGTGTATATATCCTTCTGTAAGCATAAGAACTGCTGTTAATTCGGTGTAAGAAAAGATGAAACTGGCTGCATCTCACTCCAATAAAAGCTACTTTCCAAAGCATCATTCATAATTCATACCTCTGCAAAAATTGCCTCACCCAGGAGGTGCAGGTAAACCTTTTTTTCTTTGCAATACCTACGTAAACAAAACTAACTTTGAACCACACAGATTTGTCAACATCAAAGCCATTCTTTCTCATTGCATTCAAATGATGACAATACACCTACTTACCATCCCTCAGTGATGCATGTGATTTATTTCTGCTGTTTCCCATTCAGAGCTGTGCGATTGTAATTCATAAAGCCACTGTTTGTGTTTGTGAGGAAAAAAAAAAGAGCAGAGTTCCACAGCTTAACAGAATGCTATCCATCCTCATTAGAGTGATGGGAAGCTCGCTCATTTTCTTGCCGCTACACGCCGCTTTTTTCGTCGTGCCTGTTAAAATCGCTCCCACTGCATGACACACAGCACCATCCGCTGAAATACATCTTACAAACAAAATAAAGAAATCAAACTAATGGTCCATGTATTTTTTGTATTTATTTTTTTTACTCTTTTGCCTAAAGTAGGATTTATGATATCAAAGACTTCTGGTAGAACTTGATGTCACCTGATGACACCAACAGTAAGTATTTGTCAATCAAAAATAGACAACTATACACAGACAAATTTGCTGATGCATGTGTAGAGGGAGATCAAGTGGCCATAATATCCAGCTTTATACAGAAACAGATGAGGTAGGATTGTTGGACAACAGTGCTGTAACATATTCCTCCCCACAAATGCAACATACACGGTGGCATTCAACCGTAGATAAACTGATTTGCAGTGAATGCATGTCTGTGTGGTCGTACATCTTCCTAATGTAAGTTTAAATTTGAGTTTTGCCCCTCAGATGACCTTAACGGGTCATGAAGATGTACCCGACAAGGGCGCGGGTGGTGCCGTCACATGCGTTCTTCAATAGTAATCTATCAGATCCCTACGTAATATACCTGTGTATTTAATTTGAGTTTCATTTTTTTTATCCTCTGATCAGATTAATGATCACAAAGAGGACATCATGTCATGGAGCAACCTGGACTGTAAACGTATTCCACAATGTTATGTCTTTTCTGGACAGTAGATTGTTACCTGTAATGTATTACTCAATATTTAAAGAACGCACATGATTAATAGTCTCATCAGAAACGATCCTATTTTGATGGCTAATATCTTCATTAATATTCCGTAATGAGTTTTACTTTCGTGCCAGCAGTCACTGTGTCATTGAGGGTGTCACATTTTTCAAAAAGGCTTCTTTCTCATTTTGGAATGGGGCTCCTGCTCTGACCCTTATATCATATTTAATTATCTTCCCCCTCTTAATCTAGCAGCGTGTCACAGACAAAGGTAAGACGCACGCATGCATGCACACCGCAGGGTGAGGCATACTGCATCGTATGACTGTCTGCGGCATCTCTCAGGCTCACGCTCGAGAGTTTCGCCAGCAGAATTAATTGGACCCAGAACTTTTATCTAAAACATGCATGTGAGTAAACAAGGCAGTGTATCATTAACCTTCATTCTCCTGAGAATTAAGTCAAAGGGCCTAAACATAAACATGATCCATTGGATAATTATGTGCCAGAAGCAGTCACTGTTTTGCCTGACAATGATTAATATCTCCCGTTTCTAATGTACTGCATTGTGTTGATGACGCATCGATTGTGCTCGCATCTTTTCTCCTCTGACAGATTTTGCCTTGACATCACCAGTGACTATAGCATGGAAGCCGAATCGGTTGTACCTGTCTTTTCACGTTTTGTGCAGTTATCGCATCTTTATTGCCTCCTCGACCTGGTATTTCTACCTGGAATTAATCACTGTCAAGACGAAAGAGGTTTACAAAACAGCTGAGGTCAAAAGTCTCTAAGCTCTTCTTAAATCTTTTAGCTCCTATGTGGGGTGCCTGCAAAAAAAAAAAAAAAAAATAAAAAAAAAAAAAAAAAAATGTTGTTGGTTCTCTATTCAAGCTGCATGAAAAAAAGAAGCAGAAGTTTTGTTCGAAATTTTGTGGGCTCCAGAATATATGGATATAGATGGAAAGTATGAGTTGGTGTCGCAACCTGTGCCACATGAACGGGGCTGGACGGCACATCCCTAAGAAGCTTAATCGTGTCAAGTTAATTAGGTAGCAAGCTAATCTTACCCAAATGGAAACAATGGCTTCTTATAATGTGACTGATATCTCCTGACCCTCAGCACCACCCTCAAGCTTCCTGAGGGAGACGCAGTTGGTGTCATCCGATTTTTCATGTCTTCTGCAAATGTGGCCTAACAATTCAGCCCTTGTTAGTCCATGTCTACAGTCTTCCATGTTGATTTTTGTACATGACCTTGCATTAGCTTTAGTCTTTTCACAAAAATCGACAGTTTTAACCAAGTTGTAGTCAGTAGGTTTTGGTTAGCTGTTGTTTTGCTGAGTTTTTATCTTAGTTACTAAAAACTACAAACATTTTACTCAAGTTTTTGTCTAACTTTTGTCCTGTTTTCAGGATGCATTTAAAATTTGTATATCTAAGCTTTCTGAGGCTACAGCTGTCTCTGTTTAAAAGTGAACAAAAACTATGATTCACACATTCACTGTCACAAACAGACCATCTCTCCCCAGTGAATCCGGTCGTTTTTCCCAGAAAGGCTCTTTGAATAGAACCACTTGCTAATTGTTCTTGCTTCCTCTTTAGCTTCTGACCGCTCAGAATTGTTTGAAGAAAGGATCAAATCACCTTGTCACTAACACCTCTGTTCTCTGTCTGGATTTAGCTTTAGAGGAGCAGCTCAAATGTCAACATTAACACAGCAATATTCCTTTAGCCGGCATCGGAATGAAGATTTAGTTGGCAGACAGCCCAAATTAATCCAACTCTCATTCCGGTGGATATCAACAAGACTCAAAGCTGTCGCACAACCTTCGCTTACCTTTTCAATAAAAATATTATTTTTTAAAAAGGAGCCTGTATGTGTTCATAAATCTTTTGCCTTATTCCTTCCATGTTAGCAAACAAATTTCAGACTGATAATCTAAAATTCAAGATCTTGCTTGTTAAGGTCAAGCAGCTAAATCAGTTTCTAAAAGCCAGAATTCCATTTTCCTTATCAGGAAGATACAACATGTGTTTGCAAAGATGCATGCAGCACATTGAATACGATTTTTGTAGTAAAAAAATGTGGTTAACTCGTCTGTTCCTCCGTTTTTTACAGTTAGTTTTTATTTGCTGACTGCAGCTATGTTCACTCGTACTGTAGTTGCCCCTTTAAACAACACGCAAAGCTCTGCTGGATATCTCCCTGAAAAAGTCTTTTTAGGAATATGATGTAACAATTTGAAATGGGCTGCAGAGATTTGTATTATTAAAAGGTGGCTGTTTTTGTTGTTGCCTTTATGGTAATCCTTTTTGCATGTAAGGATCAGGGAATGTTTTTTTGACCAGCGCTGGCTCAGCTCTTCGGCACAGACTCTGCACCGCAGGGACGCCTGTTTTCTGCTTCACCAGTGACTCATCAGTCAAAAAATGTGACTGACGCGTGCCTTTTGCGTGATTTTGAATGCAGGGTTGAGTCAAAGACGGGAGCTGGAGGAAAGAAAAAAAAAAAGAGAGAGAGATACAAATCCCTGAAAGGCCTAGAAAAGAAAAAGAAGAACAGACAAGAGGAAAAATAGGAGGAGGTAAACAAGTAGTGGGGAAAGAGAGAAGGAAAGGCATAAAAAATGAGGAAGGTAACAAGGGATGACTGGATGTCAAGGAAGGATCAAGGAAAAATGGAAAGGAGAAAAGAGGTGAGAGAAAACAAACAGAAGGAAAGCTAGTTTTAAAAAATATAAATATATATATACATGTTTTTAGGGGCAAAGAAAACAATGACAACACCAAAGAAAAGAAAGGAATTAGGGAAAATATGTGGGACCAAGGGCAGCTTAGAACAGTTTTAACAAAACACAGGGCAGTCCTCCTGGCTTCCAGTACAAATCTGTCTGATTGGCAGGTTAGTTTGCTTTTTCAGTGCTACAGAATTTGCAAATTGTAACATTTCCAATGTGCAAGGTGATTCTTCCTGTGTGGCCAGCTGATTTCCCAGAAGTGGGGTTATATTTCTGACATGCAGTGTGATTTGATCAACTTATAAAGATAATAAAATAAAGCAAAGGAGGATGAACAGGGCAGGAAAAAGAAAGAAAGAATTAACAAACGAAGCAAAAGAAACCAGGAAGAACGATCAGCTGGTTATTTTATCCGACTACAAACTCCACATTATTCTTTCCACACACAAGGCTGCTCTTTAGCTTTCTTAGGCAAATCATTTAAAAGCTAAACTGTGTCTCCAATGAAACAAGACAGACAGTTTTTAAAGTGGCAGGAGCTAATTCAATTTTAAATGACAAACCAGTCGCTGGACAGTAACAACAAGCTGCTAATCCAGCACAAAACAACACTTCTGTGTATTATGGACTGTCCCCTCGGCAGGTCCTGGCACCTGGGAGGAGGCTGGTTTGTCAGACTTGGCTTTCACTTTCAGTATATTCTATCTTTCCCTCTCATTATACCTGACTCTCACACACTCCAGTTCTCCTGTTTCCTTCTCACGCACACACACACACGGCTACAGACCACCACACACTGAACCACACAGGCAATTCAACAGATTCAATGTTAACAGCAGACTCATCCTGCAGCCTGAGCTCATCACTCGAGTGCCAAAATTCATTTCCATTGATTTTCACAGTGCCATACTCAAAATGTTCTCTACTTTGAGATGGAAGGAATCAGAAATGTACGTACAGCCAGTATAAGACAACCTGCTTGTTTTGATTTTTTTATTTTTTTTAAACTATACCGATGGAAATGTAAGGGAAATGAATAACATGCAAAGGAAATAACTTTTGCATGTGTTTTTGCTACATGAACTACCAGGTGGATTCGATCGCAAATAAACAAAATCTGTGATTGCGAAGACTTGACCAGTAAACCAGAGTTAATCAGGTCTGTGACCTTGGGATTTTTTTTTTTTTTTTTTTCCAAAAGACCTACCTTCTTAATCTTAAACCTTCTTTAAACATCTCTTGTGGTGTTTCTGAAGAAGCTTAAGGATCCTGTGGAGGGTCTGGTAAATGAAGCTTGCACACCCACTCTTTATGTGCACTCACACCACCGATCCATCTGCCTGCACTCACCTACCAGCTTCTTATACTCATATCTATTCGTTTCCTCTGTCCATCAAGTTATTCAGTCCAGCAGAAACAACTGAGTTCCTGCTTCACACTCACCAACTATATATCCAGCAGAAGCGAAAAGCTAAGCTGATTCCCATAGTGGGTCATCAGCTGTCTTCTTTAAAGGCTGTGCTGATTGCTCTCGCTGATCCTTGTGCAAATGGCATTTGCTATCAACTTTAACCCTTAATCATGCCACCAGTGATAATGAATGTCCTCTTAAGTTTCTTTGAGCCACTCGGATCTCACAGCACATGCTCGACAAGCTTGTGTCTCATAAGCCCGTTTGCGACTTCTTTTCCATTAATCTGATGGCATCTAAACATGTCGGCTTCATGCTTGAACTAGCTGGTCATCTGCTTGCATGGCAATCCCAGATCAAGTCTAGTAACATCCACCGATTGCTGTCAACACAGCTCAAGTCTGAAGTCACATTAGGTATGCACAAGATTACAAAGTATTGATCTCCCACAGATAGCAAATATGGTATACTGTGGCTCTCTCCATCATTGTTGTGGTTATGTGCGAATGGAACATTAATGCAAACATCTTAGTGTCGTCACTTTAACATACTGATGATGTCAGCTTGTGTCTCATATTTGAAAAGGCCTTCAAAGTGGTCAATATCCCTGAGCCACGGGGATTTTAAAACACTGTTTGCTTATTGATTAAGACGGCTTCTAAATTAACACGAAGGTTCCTGACTTGGCTGCTTTTATTACTTTCATAGGCCGTGCACAAGTAATTAATACATGATTTCATTACTGCAGCACAAAAACAAAAATCTTGCACTTTCATTGCTGTGATATTGTGTACATATAATTTGCTCTCAGGTCTCATTACCTCCCGAATTAATACTTTAACTCACTCATTAATTTCTGGTCTTTTTGCAAAGTTTTCATACTTCTCCTTCTCCTCACTGATGCACTGTAGCGCTACCCAAACCGGCGTGAATGCTCTTTGATTGTGGACAACTGTGTTCAGCTTCAAATGATTGCAAACTGGTACATTTCTCCATTCCGGTCTTATGTTTTTTTCCAGGCTGTCACCCAGTTCCAGACTTTCTCTTTGCTGTAGCAGTAAACAAGCAATGCATTATGCTTATTGGATGCTGCTTATGCCTCTGTTTCCCCATTTGAATGCGAATAAAAGTAGCCATCAGGCAGGAGACATCAGACAAGACAGAGCCCAGAAGAAGCAAGAGCAAGAGAGAGAAAAAAAAAAAAAACTTTCTCATGTTCATTTTTTCCCCCTTTCTCCCTCTACCTCTATTGATTTCATTCACTGCTAAGTTTGAGAATATTACCGAGCAGTACACACACAAAGTACACTGTGTTTCAGTTCAATTGTGCAACTACACAAGTACATTTGAGTGTTTGTACATTGTGTGCGTGCATGTTAATAGTAAGTGTCAACATGTCGTCTTACTTGAATGACAGTGTCCGTTGCACACCTGATCACCTGCTCTCCTCGGTGTTCTCCTAGTAGGCCGGGATTCAGGTGACACCGGTGCCAAGGGAGTGTCTGGTAAGCTTCTGGCTGGTCATCTCATCAGTAACTGAGACTCTGATAGTCATGAGTTATTCCTTCAGTTGCGTAGATTTTGATCCTTACCAGTGTCAGTTCCCTTGTAATACAATGCGCTGTGGAAGTATGGTGTAGATTGGTTTTATTTTGAGGTTACCTGGAAAAACCCAGAACCACACTCTACACACCTACAGCACACACATTTAACAAGGGCTTGTTATGGCAGGCAGCAGGTCTCCGGCAAGGTGGATGCATCACATGCATTGCTCCGGATGTACTTTTTTTTTTTTTTTTCATGGCTGGCTTCATTACGGAGCACTCATTGCCATATACAACACACATATACACAGCCTTCGTCCAGACATCAAAGCAAGTGAGAGGAGGCCCCATTGAGCCTCCATAGGCCCTGCTCAGCTACAGGAGACAAGCTGCCAAATAAAACATTTAAAAATCTAGGTTACTGGCACACATGAATATCTTATGCAGCTCTTTTATGCGGGAGAGTGACACAGTGATTTGAAGAGGGGGAGAGATGTTACACGCCTCTGCATAGCACAGCCTGATTTCCCACTTCTGCTACATATTCAAAGCCAGAGATATCTTATTCCTCTCATTTAAACAGTATTTGTATTAGCATAGTGTTTGCCAGCATCAATATACATAGAATATTATGCCCGAGGGACATTACAACAGATGTCCATCACAGCCAGCTGCTCTAAATACATCCTTGTTAAAAACTCATCCATGATCTTGATGGAAAAAGAAGATTTAATTTGGTACTGCGGCTTTAATCAATTAGTCATCCAGTCAGGAAACAGTTGCTAACAACCCTTAGGGCAGATTTAAAATGGTAATGTTGTTTACCTGGCAATCAATCATTTGTGAGTGGAACCAGGGCCAATCTGTTAAGGTTGATCTTTCCTGCTAACCTCTGAGACTTGTTCAACACCATCATTCACTGCCGGGGATGAACAGTGCGGATCAGGCTTTAGTAGATGATTACATTTCCCTCCAACTGAGCCTTTGTGTTTGGTTGGAGCACACATAGGGTGCCCCCTCTATCCTGTGTGTTAAAAACCTTTTCACCCAAATACAAGGCATTAAATTGCTTTTGTTTGAAAGCAGTGAATGCAGCCTTTGCAGTCGCTAGATTCAAATTGAAGATCTGGGCCACACGTGTAAAATGAGAATCAAAGCTGCCGACCAAAGATTTATTCAGCAAATTCCTGAGAGCCTTGTGTTAGGTCACTTGTTTCGGTGTATCCCACTGTGTATTGTTTTGGAAACAGATATAAATCTAATCTGCTTAAAAGTCCATTTCCACGCCAAGCGTATCTGGAAGACGCTGCTGAGAGTTGTTTTGGGCTCGAAACGATGAAACATAAGTTTAGTAGAAAGCTAGTTGGCTCCTGATCATCGTCACTACCAAACAGTAAATGGACAGCGCTTTTATTGTTGCTCACTACCTTTGTAGACACAGCAGTTTACAGTTTGCTCACTCACTCACTCACTCACACAAAGGCAATGCACTGATCTGCAGCTCGAGGTTCACCGCATTGCTAATGGAGATTCTGGCATATGTATAGGGGCGGACGTGGGAACAAAAACCATTAACTCTCTGGCACTTGACCTCTGCACCTTCCACCATCTGACACAGCTGTGGATACACTGTCATATGCATCATCCACCAAAGATTTACTCACTGATCTAATATAGAAATGTCATTCCAGGTCCTCCTATAGTAAAAGAAATTACCATTGTATTTTATTGCCTCATAAAACCACAGTGATGGGCTTAGTAGGTATTTTACAGCTACCGTCTTAATAAAGTGTGGGAGGACAGGGCTGGCCTTAAAGATAATGTAGTCCACCTTTTCTTTGATCCTTCCGGGTGGGGGACAGGAGTGGGTTGAACAACACCACTCAAACTCAGCTTTATGGTAATGTGATTACGACCTTAAAGGCACATCCCGCCATGCTTTTATTTATTTGTGCACGCAAACATGGAAGACTGGGGTCGTGAGCGTCAACGCAGACCCGCGCGACTCGGGTACGGCGTTAGATAGACGTATTGCGGTCTTTACATTGCAAAATCCCACATGATATACCGTACACCAATGTTACAAGTTATTACGCTTCCTATACAACTCATCACTGTCTTCTGCATATGAAGTCATTCAGCATGCCCTTTTGTCTTTTGCACTCCCTCTGCTGTGTTTTCAATGTCTCTGCATGCATCAATGTCAGCCGCCCTCCCTACTGGCTTCTGATTTATGATTCCTGCGCTAGTCTGTCATTACTGCCTCCAGAAGGGAGCACTGATGGACCAATATGTCGAGTCTGTCACCAGGAGAATCGCCTCATGTCCACAAACATCATGAATATTCTTTTGACAACCTGTGGCCCGCAGCATCTCAGATTTAGATGATACAAGATGATACATTAAGATGTTACAACAGATTCTGGGTTATTTCTTTTTTTTTTTTTTTTTTACAGGGAGCCATGTTTTATAGGAAATATTTCTGTGACTGTCATAGCCCTCCTTTCATTCTCAATTTATCTTTAGATCCACGCTCGGCTTGCATCGTGCACCCTTCTGTTTGCTTTTCGAGTAAAACAAACCTGGTGGGAATTTGTTCCATAAACATAGGTACGGGTCTTCTTTTACACTCTGTGTGTCTGGCACCTTGTTCTCAGGGAGATCTTAGCCATCATCCCCAGAGCAGTGGGCATTAGGACAAAAGGGCAACCTGAACTCTAAAAATACGGCAAGCTCTATCAGTCTCTGGTGTTTCTTTAATAACACCGACCCAGGGTGTGATATAGTGTAATTATCACAGGCAGAGGCTCCGGGGCAGAGCTCTAGACTGCAACCAGCACAGGCCATGTTTCAAAAGGGACACGCTATCTATCTATCTATCTATCTATCTATCTATTTATCTATTTATCTATCTATCTATCTATCTATCTATCTATCTATCTATCTATCTATCTATCTATCTATCTTTTCTTTGAAATTATCTCTCATTTTATAGAGCTTTATTATGTTTTCTTAACATAAAAAACTAATTTTTTTCTCTATTTGTATTTGTGTGCCTTAGTGTATATTTATGTAAACTCATCTTCTAAACTTCCTAGAGTAGAATAGTGATCATTCGTGAGGGCAGCATCTGCTCCTCTCTTTTGTGTCTGTGAGCAAACTCATTGTAGGTCTCGAGGATACATACTGTATGAACAGATTCACTGTATGCACGCCATCGGTTCTCGCCTTCACATAAACTACTTTGTTGCTCGGAAAGCCTCGGTCCACCTGAGATCTTCTTACAAACAGGTCTGTCTTTTTTGAAATATTGATTGGGAAAATGTTGCTGCATTGATGTTTCTTTCTTAAGGCTACCTGGCCGGGGATAACCAAACCCACACTTGCCCAGGAGAACCAAGCACCACCAGCACTGATAAAATATTCAACAGCTCACCAAACCCTGGCACGGAATGGAAAAATAGAGATAGCCGTAGGTCTGATGTCATCCCATGGGCTCGCATTCACATGCAAGCAAAACCTTTGAATACACACACACACAATCTTCTGTCACCACTTCAATATAAACAAACTTTGTCAGTATTTAATGTCCTGTTCTCTCCCAGGCTGGTATCAGCTGTCATTCAGAGATAATGTCTCAGATGTTTCCATACCTCTCCTTTTCTCCATGCATTCACCGCCCTGATGCAGATACAATGGCCCAGAAGATGGAACCAATGATATCCTGGCTGCCCTATTCAAGCCTCTGTCCTCCTCTCAAAGACTCGATTATGTGTAACCCTATGCCCAGATAAACACCCCAACCTCAGCCCCATTCACGGCTGCCTCCGACAACCTAGAAAACTGAATTGCTATTCATCTGCGGGCTTATGTCTGCCTCTTTTCTTTTTCGAGCCACCCACCAACCAATGGTGGCACTGGGGAAGATGGTGTAATTGATCTGTCAAAACTCTTGTGCCACAGGGTTGTATCTGAGATGCTCCTTCTCAGTTTCTCTCAGCAGCACGGCCCTTGATCAGAAATCAGGCCAGCTATTATCTGTAACAGTGGAGACAGTATTGCTCACAACGTCATGTTGCGTCCCTGACAGTCAAGCCAAGTGGACTCATCGCGTTCTTCGAAAGACATGTCTTTGAAGAGGGATTTTCTGCTGGTAGACATGGTGCTTCAGCTGTCAATGCCTCCTTTATTTCCCAGCAGCAGTGAGCAAGGGGGGGGGACTGGCAAAACAAAGGCACTAATCAAAATGTTTATCATTTGATCAAAGACAAGCTATACATAGCTCATTCGAGTAGTCCATTTTCATACATTTGCAATATTCAGTGCACTATTCAGAAACCAGGCCTTGCGTAAAACTCTTGTGTGTATCTAGGAAACAAAATGTTCTGAGAGTTTTGCGTAATGATGAGTCATGGCACAGTTGGAAGAACGTGAATTCAGCTGTATGCATTCAGTTTAAAAAGTGTTTTAAAATATACA
>NW_007579848.1:40340-83990 GCF_000690725.1 Stegastes partitus
ATATATATATGCTGGAAGAACTACAAAAAGTAGCCCTGTGGAGAACAACCTTTCTCTTGAAATGAGAAACTAACTTACTTACGCACGCCCTTTCTCCCTTTGATAGGATTAAACTTCATGCTGGTGCCAGTTTCATACCATGACAAGATTGTTTTCCCATTTTTGTTATTTCATCTTACACCGAGGCCAACACATTTATCGTTTCTGATATTTCTTCCCTTTCAGGATGGATCATCTAAAAAAAAAAAAAAAAACTCTCTGTGAACTGATGGGATCAGCAGTAAATCCACATGAAGCTGATTGGCAGCAGTCCTGCACACCTCCGGAACACCGGCTCAGTCCAAGGCTGTTAAAGCTAATGTAGATCTATAGATGGTCGAGATAAACAAAGCTGATATTTGGTGCGGCTAATTGATTCCTTATCAGGTTTTTATCAGATCGGGCTGGCATTTGAACTTCTTCATCTCTTCCCATCTCGCCAGTTCAGTCGCAAGGGCTCATCTCACACTGTTTGGCTTCAATCTATTGCCCCAAGATACAAGTTTCCTGGGCATCATAGTTAATATTCAAATCACTTCATTTCTATGTGAGTTTTTTTTTTCATCCTCACAGGACCTCTCACTTGGCCGTTCAGCTTTTTGAACAGATAAAAACCCTGGGAATATTTATGGCATAAAATGATTTCAGAGTCGAGCTGCTGAAAAGAATTGGCGGTGACGTCAGAGATAGCTATCGTGCTATTTCTCCTTTCTCACGCAATTTCCCTGTCCCGACTAGTCTCTGTTGTGACTGTGTTTTCTGTTTCTTCTTTTTTTTAATTCCATTTAAACACTGGCGGACTCAAATATAAACACAATGCCAAAATAAAATGAAGCATTTAGAGATTTTCTCATCATGAACAATTTTGCTCTGCCCTCCGCAGCCTAAAGCAATTAGCTTATGTTTTCGACAAGGTTTTGCCAAATGCGGGTATTTAGCATAGAAGAGAGAGAAAAACGAGGCAGATTGTTGAATAAGTGGTCACAAAAGTAGCTCTAAACTGAGGCTCAGTTATTATTTGCCTGTTTAGATTCCTCTCAGTGCCAATAGAGGAAAACGCATTCAAAACACGCATGAGTGAAAAGAGCAAAGAAGACATGGATGGCAAAATTGGCCAATATTAAATTCAGAGATTTACTGAAGTAATATTTCATTCCTAAACTGTCTTCTTTTTAAAACTTCTTTTTCGTTTGGTTTTCATTTCATGGTTTATCTTCTATAATTGTAAGTCATATTCACATTTCTACCACTGATGATGTTGAATGTCAACTTTTATCATCATCGTATGAACCTAGAACCTGATAATTATAGTACAAACTAACAAGAAGACTCACATCAGCAACTGCCTCCAGGGTTTAAAAAAAAAAAAGAAGCAGTTTTTAACTCACTGAAATTACAACATATGGACAAAAGCTTTTCATTTCCCCAATTGTTCCTACTCTGAGTACACTGTCCATAAAATACTGGAAGGAGTCATATTTACTTATGACACTTATGGCAAATATGGCACGTCAGTCAATTAGTAAAATGACATTTCAATCAGCTTTGTGTTGTCTTTTGAGGCTTTTAAGAGTCAGCTGTAAACTTTACAGTGTCGAACTTAACCTGTTCCTCTATTTCTTCAGTCTTCCAAGAAGGTTTTTAATGTCTTTGTACAGTGTGTGAATATGTGATTTTGTTGCTAATATTTTTTTCCTTTTAACCCTCCTATTACCTTCAATTTACTGACATCTTTCATCCCTGGGGTCAATTTGATCCCAGCAATTTAAACCTCCAGAAAATATCATAATTAAAACTGTTATCCAAGTTTAAGTGTAAATAGCCCTTTAAATAAAACTGAAAAATTTATGTCAATGACGTATTTCAAGACGCTAAACATTGAATGGGGTCAAATTGACCTCAAAGATAGTAGGAGGGTTAATATTTGAACTTATTTATTTCTTGTTGATTCTTTTACCCGGTTTTTCCTCAGAGAGGAGGTGCAAGTCTAT
Source organism: Stegastes partitus (assembly GCF_000690725.1). NCBI lineage: Eukaryota > Metazoa > Chordata > Actinopteri > Pomacentridae > Stegastes > Stegastes partitus. The sequence continues at coordinate 42,371 of NW_007579848.1, forward strand.
AAAAAAAGTGCTACATGCAGTAAATAAAGTCAATATGAGACTCCAGTCATTCATGAATTCATCAAAAGGTAAAGCTAACTAGAAAAAAAAAAACAAACAATCTGCCAAAATAGTCTGTATATGCACAACATCTTTAAATACTCGAGTATAACTCAGAAGCAGAATTGCAGTGCATAGGCGCTTGCAGCTGAGCCACCCATCGCCCAGGTGATGCTGTTTATTTTCAACCCACTTACTGGCATCAAAAATAATTAAACACAGGGCAGGTTCAATGAGCTCTTCCCATCTGCCTGTGGAGAGCAAACGACACGTTTAATATCCTGCTCATCCTAGTATAGCAGTATAGCAGATGTACAGCTCTGCCACATGTACCAGCTGCCACAGAAAGCCAAGGCTCGGAGCCAATCAGGGGAGAAAATGTAATTTACAGAAACACTGGTGTAAATAAGACATTGTAAAAAACGTGCTTCCCGAATGACAGACCTGCTTTCTAAATGACAATGAAAAGCGCCAGAAAGTAAACCGTCACGTGACGTCAGCCGCCAGTGAAAGCGCGAGCCTTCATTCAGGGTGATAAAGTGATTTAATATCCAGTGTCTGGGCCGCTCTGTTCGCCGGTGCCAGGAACAATTACCGTCATCAATAAATGATAAATGCCAGAACAGAGGAGAGGTTATTTCTCCACCGAGGAGTTGGATGTGAGTGCTGATTTATGCCGGACTTTCGCTCCTTTGCTCACAGTGACAGGCGGGAAGGTAGAGATTGAGACATTTGAGGAAAATGTGGGAAAGTATTCACTTGGGATAATGATCAATAAGCAGTGGTGACAGCACTCACAGCAATGCTTGAATAATGATGAATCCAGAGGGAATCGAATTCTACTTTACTGCCTATAATTTGCAGATGTAAACATGGAAACATATGCTGTCATCAAAAGATTTCACATTCTGGGTGGTTGAGCCACGCTGTACCTATTAGTACTAAGCCTTACGGTAAGACATGACAATTTGCAGTTATGCTAAAGAGAGGAGCATTTGCGCTTTTGCAGCAATGCGGATGATTTCAGTCTCTGGAACCAACAGTTAGACGAACGTCGGTGGACTGTATCACGTACATATTGTACCTGCTCAGTGACTGGATTTATTTCTACTCCTCCTGAGGCAGACAAGACTGTACAATAATTGTTTCAGCCCTGCTTAGTTGTATGGGAGGTGCAGTTTGGCATTGTGATGGCTGCGAGCTCACTTCAGCAATTAGTGTGTTCAGTCAGCGCCAGTGAGGTACAAGTACACCCTGTCATTGGATATAGATGTGCCAGGGACCAAAGCAAGCACCAAAGAACATTGTTATGATCAACACTGCTCCGGTCCTAAATGAAAAAAAGTACACTCTACATATTTATATACCTTTTCCACACAGCGCATGACTAAATGGTGCTGCTTTGGTTCGGCAGTAATTCAGGTAATTACTTTAACGCGGAGTTAGATAGAAGAAAAGAGCAGCAATCACAGCAACAGCTTCGGGGTCTGCGTGGTGATTCAAATTCATGAGGCTGATAATGGAGCACAACACCTGCAGATCGCAATGAAATATGCTACCATGTTTTTCATGCCCTCAACGCCAAGCGACATCATCCATATACTGCAGCAGGATATTAGTGCGCCTAAATGCCAACAGGTTCACCCTGCACACTTGTAACAGAGGAGATGTAATAACTTTGACAACAAAAAAAAAGGGGGGCTATAATTTGTATCACACACAAACATAAGATGCACCTTGCTGTTGTCTCTTCCCACCATCGCTCTGTGGGAGCAGACGACAAGACCTATAGAGAGATATTTGTCATTTCAATCCATAACGTGTCCCCGTACATCTCATCTCACGCCGTCTGCCGGTTAATGAGAACTGTCAGGTATGCGTTCGCTCGCCGAACATATCTTATTCTCGTTCGTGTACAATTTAGGCTACGCAAACACACACAAGAGCCACATGACTGCACACTGCTACACACACACACGGACGGATATCAACTTCTTTGTCCTAACTAACTTTTCAGACCTGTAAGTCATACAACCCAGGAGTCTACTGCTGCTTTATCACCTCGGTGCGTATTGTCATGGCTGGATTTCTGCTACACTGACACCGGAAAATTAAACTTGACATACTTTAATATTTGATAAAGCTTGCTTACTACTTTGCTGTTTGACTTGTGCTCTAGCTGGAAGCTAGAAGCTTGATGAAAAACATACTTTTTTTTTTTTTCTTCTGCCTACGCCACCTCTCTCACGCTGTAAATCAACCTAAGGACTGTCATTTGCTTTTATTGACCAAGACCATTTTCCTTCTGTTTCATTAATTTTAAATGAGGCTTTATTCACTTTAGAGTATGCTTTGGGAACCATGTTTTATATTGTTTCCGACGCTTTCATATTCCAACACATGGGTTTCAGTACATATTAGTCACTTTTAAAGTCAGCTGGAGACACATGCAGTACTGTATTTCCCCAAACTACTTGCAGAACTAGTTTTGTTTCACGTCCAGCGTACCTGTGTCAGATATTGGATGGCCATTTTTGTGCCATTTCCTAAGCCTGCAGATCGATTGAGAGGACAGTTGAGCTTTACAGGTATTGGATACGATGTGAATGACCCTCACGCAAAAGTGCCTGCCGTGCAGCTTTCTGCTGCTGTTCCATTTTCAAAACCATTCACATAACACACTTGTCAACTCAATGTCTCCCTCATCACACATATGCTAGTACGGTGCAATATTTTAAGCTTTTTTTCCTCTCTCTCTTTTTTTTTTTTTCTTCTTTTGCTCACTGAACTGAAGTGCCAGAGTGTTAAGTTTCCCGGCTCATGATAAACCACATCACCGTCTCATGGGAGCAAATCATCACTGACAATTATATGTGGTTTGTGGTAATCGGAGCACATACGGTCAGCGGCGGCAAATTTAGCACATATACAAACAAACTAATATTCAGTGATTTAACGCTGATTATTGGGTTGGACTGAAAAATAGAAACTGTGAAGGCTTTTTTTGGTCCGGGTATTGGACCATATGTGCTGTCCAAGCAATTAGTCAGCAGTGTTGGCCTTTTATCAATATAAAGTTGCCTTGAGCTGACATTGAAGATATGCCAATGCTGAAACTTACTCATAAAGCTGAATATCTTTTTAATGGGACATTGAACTTTGGTGAATTTTAGAGTTATTGTTGTTCGCTTTACTGAATATAGAGCTGTGAATAAATACAAAACACACACACTCATGTTTCCATCACTTCAGTAAACACTGCATTTCCTGAAGATTTACCCTAACAATATCTTCTGCTTGCCTAACCTCAATCCTTACCCCTCATTTAACTAAACCTAAAATTTCATATTAAAATTCAATCATTTAGGTATTGAGGATTTGCTGGGGAACAGTTCCCAATATGCGACCATGTAAACAGATTTATGTCCCCACAACATGAGTAATACGATCACACTCACACAGCACCCTTGAGCTCGTCATTACATTTTCTATTAAGCAAAAAGAAGCAGAGAAGACTCAAAGATCGAGTTCGCTAAGAATCGTGGCAGAAAATAACTCATTGCATCTGCTCAAGTGCCGCACTTAAGTACAAATTTCAGGTTCTTGACGGCAACGGAGCGAGCCCTTCTCCCATTGGTCACCGCATTGGTGCCGCACTTAAGTACATATCTCAGGTTCTTGTACTTTACTTGTGTCTCCATTACGCCACTTCATACTTCACCTCACTACATTTCAGAACACTTTTTTTTTTTACACTTTGTTACTCGACTACATTCAGTCGACACCTGCAGCAGCGGTGTCTGGTTGCTGCCTCCTGTTACATTTCAGATACCAGTTATTAGCACTTGAGCAAGAGTGATTTCCCCACAGACTTCTGGCGAGTTTCATTTAAATAATTGTTTTAGGCCCAAATATATTACATTATCCAATATTTCACAAAAGAAAGCCAAGATCGGAGAAAAGTCTAATTATCCCACCGCCCATAAGAAGCATCTTGCGATATAGTATCACAGCACTTAGTTACCATTTGTACTTTCACTTTTAATACTCCAAAGCATTTATAAGGTTATTAAAATGATGCGTCAAATGTGAAAACAAAAACATTTTAAAGAGCTTCACAGTGAGTTTCTGCTCACTGTCTGTGAATTTGCTGTTTTTAGTTCATTCTGATTGCTCTCCTAGCTGCTCTCATTTTTATTTATTTATTTTAAAAACATCAAAAAAAAAACCCACTGTACATTACCTGCTCAGCGCCAAACAGCAGAAAGACGCAGTCAGCACTTATATCTGATGAATGTAGTGGAGCATTTAGGAGCCGAAGAACCGGAATTTTCTCTCTGCTAATAATCCAGGTGAAATGCACAGTTTCGATTCAGATGATTATGGAGGAAAGTATGTGGATGGAATTCTCATGTGGTTTTCATTACATGCATCTAATTACATACAACTAACCTTTACCACAACAACAGCTACTACATACACACACACACCTGTCACTCATCCCAGATACACTTTTTTTTCATTCTGGAGGCTTTTGCTCTCTGCGATTGTGTGCGTTAATCATGAGTGTGCATGTATGTACTGCTTCGGGCTTAATTCATCTCATGGCCATGATTCTGAAGTCAATCAAAATAGTCCTTATTAAAGTATTAAATAGCAAGCTTTAAATAAAACAATGACATATTCAGAAGAAGATGACTGCAACTGATCCACTGCAGATCATGATTTAATTTCCCCACGGTCTAAGTCAGAGTCCTCAGAGACTGCTTTGATGGACAACCACACCGAGTTGTTTATATTTCAATGAAATATATTTCATTAGCAGACGTTATGCTGCTGTAAAAACTACTCTTGATTCCTGCAGTGGGATCCCACCAGGCAGACTGATATCCGTCACAGTGCTCTGAATGCTGGTACGTGCTCCAAAACTTTTGAGAATATTCACAAGCAGCTGTATGGGCCTTAAAGACAAGTTTTACAGCCAGCAATCCTGGCAGTGAGAGACAGTATCTCATCTCATCTTTATCTGATTATCATCAGAGGGACAATTAAATATTGGTGCAGAGAGTATAAAGTATAATGAATCGTTTTTTAAGCTGTCCACAGCAACGATTTAAGCATTACCACACTAAGTAAATCAGTTCTTTTTAAATCTGAGTTCAGGTGTTACAGAAGGAATCATGGGAATATACATATTATGTGGCATGTAGGACACATAAGTTTTAGGTTCAGAAGGTTCACAAAGACTTTTTCGTTTATTGGGCGTCCGTGGGTGTGCATAGATCAGATCCAGCGTTCACGCTAACACAATAGTCTAATCCTGCATTGCAACAAAAAGCAAAGCAGCTTCATTATGTGAGAGTATGTAGTTCTGCAGCTTCACATATGAGGACATATTTTCCAATTTACTTCATTTTACAAACACAGATATGAAATGCGTTTCATTAATTTGTCATTCTGTGTGGGTGTTCAATGCAGGCTTTGGCCTAACACAATAAGTAAGAGAGTGAAGGGGGGCAAATTCAATTTCACCTCTCTTATACCTATACACTCACGGAGAAATGAGGACACACATAACAAAAGAGGTGTACTGAAAAAGAAAAAGATTTTTTTTTTTTTTTAAAAACATCCCTCTATTTTATTAGATTTTCATGCAACTGCAACACACATGGAGACATGGCCGCACACGCAACAACAAAAAACCCAGAGGAGTGCATTATTCAGGTTAAGAACTGCCAAGCAGATGAACGATACGTGGAATCAAGAATGCATATAAATGGGTTTCAAGAATAACAACAAAAACAATTCTGGGGTTTATCCTCAGTGAAACCTTGGCGGATGAAGACGGATCACGTCACCCCCTGTATGTATTTTGCCTTGTGCTGTGTGGCCCAACAAACCCTGTAATCTGCCAGAATTTCTGGATGTGATACATGTATTCCCAGATGGTCTTCCCAAGAAAAAGAAAGGAATCAGTCTGTTTATATTTCAGTGACTACATTGGGATCAAATGAGAAAGTCTGGTGACGTTAGTAATATATACATATTGACAAAGAGGTTGGGGTGGATGGTGGGTCAACAAAACATCAGAGTTAACACAGAAAACCACTGTTAAATACATGTTTCCGAAAAAGAGTCATCGTGGGTTTCTTTTAACCATGAACATTCTCTGAACTTAACCACACAGTTTTTCTAAAAACTTGATGACAAATGTCGTCTAACTTTGCAAATTAGCACATTTGACCGAACACACAATGTCTCCCAAACATTAATTAAGTGATTATTAAAACCCAAAACATACAAATCTAAGATTAAACCTTTCCAAGCTGCTCTTGAGTCTAAACCAAGTCTGTCTATGCCACACTAAAAGCACAAAATCATATTCACTTCTCAAGAAGGTGTAGACAAACTTTGCCTGCTCCCTTCTCAAGAATTTGAATTCAAATTGTTTGCTGTTATTTGTTTTCTGTGACAGATAAAACGCATAATTAGAAGAAAGCGATTGCTGGTATTTTGAAGTAGCATTACAAAGTAGAAGTTTTAAAAAATCCATCATCCCACAAACACAGTGATCAATACAGAAATCATCAACAAAACCAAACCCCGGTGTGTGCATTTTGATGTCATTGTGAAAACAGGGTTCAGACAAGAAAGTTCGGTACCAAAACCTTCTGGGAGAACAAATGAAAAGCAGATCGTTAATTTGCAGTCATGATCTATTTTGATCAATGCTTGTAAATATCATTCTACAGTCGGTCAAATCAAAAGCCCAGAGTGTTGAAAGAAGGTCCTCTGGGAACTTTAAGAATGGCCACGTGACAGTATAAACACAAGTTGTTGTTGATGGCGAGACAAAGCCAGCCCGGCACCTCACCTGATCCAGAGTGATTCATTTCGAGCAGTTTAGCTGTGGGACACACTTTGTGAAGTTAACTAAACAAAAAGGATTGATTTAGGACTTACTGAATTGGTTCATGAATCACATTTTGCAGCACGGAAATGTATGTACAGAGACCCAAGGACATCACTGGAAACATTATGAGGAGATTATTATATGGGGCTTAGCGTACTGTAGTTTGCTTGTCTGTGGTTCACGGTCCACACACAATCATTCACAATGTGTCAGATTGCCAGATTATAATTACATCTGCTGAATACACCACTTCCCTTCAGCACCCCCGAGGAATATCTGGTGCTTTATCACTGGGAAACACACACTGCAGTAATAAGAAATGCTTACAAAAAGACTGTTGAAATGTTGGCTGGTCAGGAAGAGTGGAACACTTAGCATTTGTCTGCTCCTCTGTGTGTACACTAACTATGCTATTTAATGTTTGAAAAAGTAACTTTGCCCAGATGCTGAGGCCCGCAGAGCATCTTTGTCATTTATCCAATGTTAGATTGAGCCTCTGTGAAGCTGTATTCTACAGAATGAATGGGGTATAATGACAACATCCTTAAACAGCAACCATCATCTATAAATGGACTAATGGAGATTCTCAACATTTTGATAACTGTGGCAGAACTGGCGCATCATTCACATCAAGTGCTGTAATTTTTCCCTCTGGTATTTTCTCTGTCATTACTAGAGCCCCTCTCCACTACTGTGATGTATTTCTGCAGAGAGAATCAGTTCCTCCTTGCACTCAGATCTGTATTCCTAAATGGTCTTTTCACTTTAATATTCACCAAACATTTTGAATATACCATGAGACTTGTGCTGCAGCTCGACTGCTCTAATTGCAGAGATATAATGTTCCTCATAAGATTTATGAGCTATTAATCTGTTCATGCGGAATGATTCATGAGTCTCAGAGTTGGGAGACATATGATTAGAGTTAATCATTTGTCATGGCTGCCGGAGACATAAGGCTTTGAGCTACTGATATTTCATCCAAACTGCAGTGATGGTGGATCCCATCCACAACATTCTCATTTTTATTTCTTTAACATGTCAAGTCATGGAAAAGTGGCATCTAGGAAATGAATGCATGCTTGTTGTACTGCTTTTACTTAATATTTTGCCTCTGTTGGCTGTAGTCCCACACACACAACCTGATGCACATTGAAAAACACGCTATATTACACATTGTTCAGGGAATGAAAAAAGGGAAGCCTCCAGGCTGTCAGCTCCAAAACCAGAGAGCATGTCACACAAGGCAGGCAAAAATCAAGCTTTGCCTGCCGAAGGTACTGTAAGGACAAGGCTGTACAAAACCAGGCAGGCAAACAAGCACAAAGGGAACATTCAAAGAGAGCAGCCAGAATAACAGGCAAGGTCCAAGAAACAAACGGAGAAACAGAACACAGAGAAGCATGAAGCTCACGGACAACCTGTCAAATGAGTAGCAGTGAGATGGAGGTATATATATATATATATATGTGTGTGTATATATATGTGTGTGTGAACTGCAGGGGGCTGATAAGCCGAGTGGAAACAGGTGAGCAGAGGGCCACAGAGAATCAGGTGATGCAGCAGGTGGGCAAACAGGGAAGGAAGGAGTGGCTGGTCTGAAGAGGCATGGGTGTATCACGGGAGCCTAAAAACCAGACAGACCAAGACCAGAAAACCAAAAGAGAGCAAAATGAGGCAGATATTTCAACAAAAGGAAGGAAAAGCCTGCGAGCCAGTTCAGACTGTCAACTCAAGTCTTCCATTAAACTCAAACAGCACACTGTACTCTGCAATATACAGTATATCTAATCTATTATTTACAGTCCTCCGTCTTGGTCCTTCAAATTAAATGACAGAATATATATAGTTTGTTGCTGCCCGACGGACAAACCCATGCAAATAATTTTGGATTGTCCTCATCTGTCAAAAGGATGACATATCATAGATGGGAAAAATGAAACAGCTGATCTAAGGCTTGGTTAGGTTCACGCACAAGGATGACTTGTTTTGGGAAATATCGCGATTGAGTGAAAACATCTAAATCGTGCAGGTTAAAGGACAAATTGTTGAAAGAGAACATCCAGTTGGCTGTGTTAGGTAACAACTGCAGTCATGGTTAGAAGAAACAGCAGCTGTCTGCAGGAAATGGGAAGCGAACAGCAGTTTTCTATATCAAAGCCCAGCACTTTGTTGACCCATCTGACCTCTTCCCTTTAGTTAACTGCGTGAATCAATATCAGAATCTATCTACGCCTTCCTTTGTTTCAAACAGACAAGTGTCACAAATCCCAATGCTTCTAATGCTGGAGGGATTTGTCTCTGGAATTTATCCATACAGTATGCTGTTTTTGTGCATTTGCTGAAATGTTGGACCCTGCTGGTTTCTTTTCTTTAGAGGACAGTCTCCTCTTGCTACAGGCCTGCAGTCAGACCACTCATTATAATGTAACTTGCTGCTGTTGTTGTTTTTCATACTTTTTTTTTTCTTTTTTTAAAACACCTCCACCCCAGGACTCTTTAAGCACAGAGTCTGTAAGGTGTATTATCAGTTCTCACTCCTACTGCAGCTGCCGTTTCCTTGTGAGAAATGATGAGGTCCGAATCCAGAAACCACGTCTCAATGCATTTGCTACAATCACGTGATAATCAATGAGACATAAGTTGGCTGACTAAACTTGACATTATCTACTTAAGTCTCTTTAACATCTGCAACCAGACAACGCTCTGCCCACGACTCTGCTCTACTGCTATTGTGCATTTATAAATGAACTACTTTTTTTTATATAGAATGTTACTTTACAGTTTTACCAGCCCCTCTTACCACACGGCGGCCACCTGAAGGTTCCCATATCTGTGGCATGAACTAAAACAAAACTCTACTGTGCTGATTTCCTTTCAAATTAGAGCAGAAGTGGAGAATAGGCAAAAGCAGAACATACTGAATCTGGATCATTTTCTTTAAAACTATTAGAGAGGGCATTGGTGTTGGAGGACTACACCCCCTGAGTACGCAGAGTGTCAGGTTGCGGCCTTGAAATATCGGATTGACTGAGTTACCATCACAACGTTTAGTTTTCATGCCGTAAGAAGAAACCAGGGCCCCAAAGCATCTCTCTGCAAACTGAAACAAATCTTGTTGTTCCGATTGGGTGAGTTAATTGATTTAAAATCTACTGCGGAGTGGACTACTGACAGTGTTGTATTAAAGGGGTAACTTTAACTTGCACTATTCAGTCTAAAAGTGAGCCTCCGGTGCTGCTAATAAATTCACAAAAAGAGAAAATGTGGTTTTATACCACGGCACATTCCTAGCATGATAGATCAAAAAAAAAAAAAGAAAGAAAGAAAAAAAAAAAAAGATACTGCATTTTGGTTGAGATCTCCGCTGAGGGTTGATACGGCTGAAGAAGTTCTGTCCGCTTTGACCCGAGCTGACCAACGCGGGAACCTCTGCTGCTTTCATTCCTTCTTCTGTCAGCCGGTAAGAGCTTCTATCACATTCTACTAAAACCCTTTATCTTACAGTGTAATCCTCTGACACACAGGGGCTTACACACACACACTGACTGTTCTACTTTATACTGTATTTTTTGACTAAAACACCATCTGGCCGAGTTCACATTTTTGGTCTTTTTCAGTCATCACAGGCATGAATTACTTTTCTGTCTGGTCCTGACCTGCACAAATGTACGCTTGTTAATGGTGCTTCACTCAAGCATTTCCGACAACGTTGACAATAGGTAGCGGCATTTGTTACTTAGCATAACATAGCACCGTTGTTCCTACATTTACCCTCACATTTAGCATGTGCTTACACTTTCTGTGTTTATTCAGCTGGAGTGAGTGCATCTGGCGTTCGCTGTGTTAAAGATCGTTAGCAGGCATTTAGTTGTTTGTTCACAGATGATATAACACATTCTATATGGATCACAGTGACTCAAATGTCAAATGCACAGTTTAGGTATGCTGCACAGCCAGGAGCCATCAGATAACAAAATTAAAGAACAAATTTACTTGCACATCCTGTATTTACTCTTCCCTGCTGTTGGGCTTCAGCAGGAAAAAGCCAGACAGCAGAAATAAACAATTCAGTAGCATCCGACATAATTCCACTTGCTGAGATAGGGAATGCTCATTTAGTTCACAAAAGAACACACAATACGATCAATATTCAAGCTCCTGATTTACTCCCTTTATATCTGAAGCAGGGGAGGGGGGGAGCCAGTTGGACTTCATTTTATTAGGATTTCTCAGCGCTTCCCCTGGATCAAAATCGAAAATTTGAATGCATCAAATAGTCTGTTATGTTTGGATAGTATGAAAAGTAATCTATCCACATCCAATGTTTGGTTTGTGGTTAATACTGGAGCTTAGGCGAGGGTTTGGAGAGAAGAGGAGAGGAGAGAGAAAGTCTGCATTCTATCCGGTGGGTAAAACTGCCTGCTTCACTTATAATTGGTCCAAAGCTTACAATTATAGTTGATAGCACGATAGTTCACACTGAGATGAGCTTTCACGCTGTAACAAGACTGTCCACGCTGCTGTTTAAAGCTGCCTTCTCTCATCACCGCCAAAAAGCTGCTGCAAATTAACTTTCAACAGTTGTTCTTGCCTTCCCCAAAAATAGAGAATTTATAACTGCATAAATCTGTCAGAGCATTGTTGGATCAAACATACAAGCTGAAAGAACCATAAATAATTTTTTAGAAACACTCCTTCGCATCCCATCAGCGTTCGTATTTCTGCTGCTTTTCCTCCGGCAGTTTGCTAACTAACACTGACTGCGCAAGGTTGGTGTGAGTGCTGGTTCTCTGGTGGTTACAGCGGGTTACCTTTGTGTAGACTGAATAGAACATCTGTGATCTAATAATATCCCTTCTACCATGCATATTTTATGTGTTTTTACAGCTATTTCTCAAATCTGCTTTGGTGAGTCATTTAGTCGTACATTTGGATGTCACTACATACCTTGGCAAATCAGGTTCCATTTCCTGCTCAAATTACTGCTCATGTTTAATTCACGGTCGATACATACATTCTAATTTGACCCTGCTAAATTATTAAACTAAAACATGATAAATGATGAGTGAAACATTAGTTCTCTGGCTTTATCATATCAAAGACTTGAATGCAGAGTGTAAACTGTACATTTAGCCACAATAATACCTGTGACATATTCCCCCCATTCCAATATATTTGCCAAGATAAATGAATTACTGAATATTGGTTACGCTTTTTAATAAATCAGTGCACTGAGTGGAGCTGAATTATCAACACACCCTTTCTGCCATAGTAGACAAAGGGTAAACAGCATTATTATCTTACTTACAACCGGCATCTTTGACGTTGGATGTAAAAAAAAAAAAAAGAATTCACCATTTGCTCATTCCTATTAGCTCATGAACCAAATTTGTTTGAGCCAAAACTAAACTAGTTGTATTTCGTAGCATCCACCAGCCATCAGGGCTATGTAGTAACTCAGTCGTGAGGTCTACTGAACACCCAAACATGGACCGTAGCCAAATGTCTGCTCAAACCTGCCGCATTAAGATCATGCTGACAACTTGGTGCCCACAGATTTGATTGCACGCAACTGTGCATACAAATAAGTCTTTCAGTGCCTTCGGTTTGTTCTTAAGACAGCAGAGTTAGTTCCTCTGGGAGCTGAAACTTCAGCCTGTAGACCCCGAATAACCTTTTAGAAGTTGTCCCTCCTTTCAATGGGAAACATCAAAAAGATGTGGAGGATGCCAACAGCAGGTGTCAACAACTATTGAGTGTCAAGGAGGATCGAGGCTCTAATCGTGCCATCGGTTGAGTTTTTTCTTTACGTACGAGGCCGTGACACAGCCTCCAGTGGTCACAGCAGCCTTCATGACTTTAGCTGTGGGTTCCAAATTCCGAGTTGTCAAATTAAAGAGGTTTTGCCAATCACACACAAGAGCAGAAACACACCAAACAGCCCCAGGGTTGTTAGCTGCCTTTGCTGACTGTGCTGGCGGGCAGATTAGGTCTCCAGCTTCCTGACCAATGAACCGAGCCAGGGAAAAATGAATGGCTAATTGCTGAAGAATTACGTGAAAAAAAAAGTGTTTTTCTCTACAGATATTACATAAGTGACGCTGGTTATTGGAGCCCACATCAACAACATTTCAGCCAAATTCCTGACTCACCTCTGTGTAGCTGAGGTGTTAAAGGTGGGTCAGAGCTGGCAGAAAAACCCGCCAATTCAGGCTCCTGACAGTTGAGCCGATATCCAGCGGCATTAGCGACTCCCAGCTTTGGGGGAAAGTGGAAATGGTTTGAATACAGCAGGTACCTCGAACCAGAAACAGCCCAGCAGGCTGTGCGTTTCCAGCTGCTCCAACAACCCTTGAGACTCCTGTGCGACACTAAGATACTCAAAGCATCGCTCATGGGAATTGACAAGAGCGATCAGACTGTGTCACATCAAAGCCACCCCTGAATAGGTCGCCATCCACTCAGTGAAAGTCTGAGGTGGTGGAACAAAACTGAGAAGTGCCAGCAAACAGTCTTGTGTAATTCGTAGCAGCCATGTGCTAAAATGCTAAAACACTGACTGACTTCAACCAGGGAACGCTTAATTACCTTGGCATGTCTTTGTGCGTCCTGTACAAAGGCATTCTAATGACGTGCACTGATGTTAAAGACATGTGTAGGGTGATCAGCGTAATCATACAGAAGAATATATTTCTGTAGGTATTGTTTAATGACAGTGGATTAAAGATGCAAGTACAAATTTAATTACCGTGTCAAACCTTAATGAAGGGAAACACGAAGACCTCATATTCGTTATTCATTGACAGAATGAATTTGTTCTATAGTCATTAATGCGGTGCCTTGTGCCACGTTTTATTGTATTATATTGAAGATGCTAGCTCAGTAAATGATGAAGCAATATTCTTTTCCTCTGTTATTGCATTAAGGCACTGCAACTCCCAACTGATGTGGACTCACAAGGAAGTAAAATGGAACAAGCGTCTGACTCCTTTTGTTGCCATTAGCAGTCGACTGCAGGGGATTTCACGTTCGTTTGGTTGCCTGTGATGTTTAATCCTGTTTTAATTTGAAACCACTTCTTTAAATGTCTCGGGTTGATCTCATAAGCATGTAGCAGTGTTTGCCTTACGGTAACTCATCAGTTTCGGTGAAGCAATAATGCCACCGCTCCTGCTGCTGACGTGGTAGAATAGGCCATTACCTCAACTTTTTCCAATGACTCGCTCACTTTTATGTGTAAATACTCACCGATTTACGGTCATTTCCTGAATGGGATATTTTGCCTCTATCCATAGAGGAGACGACGACGACGACAACAACATGCCATAGCACAGACACAGGCCATCTGTTAGCCTGTTGCTAAATGGAGTTTGATGAACAGTTGGTACAGACTGGAAGTGGGCCCATTCGCTAATGTGGGCTCATACAGCGAACATGTGGAAAGTCAGCATAACATGTACCTGCAGTCGATCTCTGTGTAATGGAGTCATAATCGTTGCTACTCTGGCCATAAATCTCAATCAGAGGACTCAGGCACTATTGCACACTCTAACTAGTGCAGTACATATAAAGGTGGCTAGATAATGGCACAATGAATCACGGAGAAGTGGTAATGATGATGAAAATTATGATGACAGTAAAGACAATGATGACAATGATGATGATGATGATGATGATGGGGACTATAGCGCATGTTTATAAAATGAATCGCACGCTAACCCATTAAAATGCGGTTCTCACTTGAGACGTGTTTTTAATGATTGAGTCTGATTCGGTTTTGAAGGTAAAAACAAATCAGCGTAGCCCATGAAAAGAATAGACGAAAATGGGTCGCAGTCACCAGGGAAATCATTGACCTGACCGTTGCTCACATTCGCTGTGCACAAAAACAACTGTGAGCTGCATCACTTGTTGGTGTGTGCGGGGCCTTGTTTGTGACTGTGCTGAATGGGTGGTTGCAGCATCAAAAGGAGCATATGGAGAGGGACGGGCGGAGCTGCAAGAGGAACATGGAGTGGCCGCAAGCAGAGTTAGATTGGATAAGCTAGAGAGAGAGGGAACCGATTTCTCTTTACCAGTTTTAAGTACATGGCCTGCCAGTCCTCTCTGATTACCGATTGTCTTCTGCCCCAGCATTTACTTCTTTTCGTTCTTTAACAGGCATGGCTTATTGAAAGCTACGATGCAGAGCAGCTCAGACACATTCTCATTTTTGTGTGACTTGGAGGTTTAATTTGGGTATCATGACTCGGCAGATCAGACTGCACCAGAGTTGATGATGACATTTGAGGAGTAAAAGTCTTCTGTTCTTATGGAAACACTGCCTGCTGTTGACAGTACAGTTATATTGAAAATATTCAACTATATTCTTCATTCTAGTAGACACTGAAAAAAGAGAACTGTTGGACCACCTTACATAAGATGCTTCAATTAGTATCGCTTATCACTGAATTAAGTTGATCCAAATTAAACTAATAGGTAACATGAGGACCACTGGTTTAAGTGAGATGTACTTGACTCACTTGATTACTCATAAATAAGCACTTCTGCAACTAAATTTTAAGAAAAGTTTCCCATTTTCAAAATATTGTCTTTGCGCAAACAAAATGAAAAATGTGATTTTGTTATTAAAATTGCCATGCTTTTCATTTTCTTAGCTCTGTAATCCTATCGGAGGGATGTGGTGGTTAAGTTGCACCAGAAAAAAATGAGGAAAAGTATACATCATGATGTCAGACATGCAATGCTAAAGGACTATAGACAAAGTGTAATTATAAGAATCCATGAAAGTAAAGTGCTCTCAACAAAGCAGAAATATAAGCAAGGTTTCTTGGAAACCATACTTTACTTCAACTACAGCTCAAATTCACTTTTTTTAACCGAAGTTTGATGCTGTATTTAAACACAGAGGTGTTTTGAGCTAAAGGCTAATGAGTGCCACGGTCACCATCTCATACCCCTTTTCCAGCGAGCTGGTTCCAATGCTAGTTCTGAGCCAGAGCCTTACTTAGCACCAGTTCTTTGTGTTTTCACCACCTAAGCACTGCTCCAGGCTTCAAAAACTGGTGCTTAGCAAGCACCAACTCTTTGCTGGGCCAGAGAAAAGCACCAAGTACGTCAGGGGCTGGGGGCGGGTTACCGTGACCACCAAGACCGATGAATGGGACACACAAGCAGCGATTTGTGTCGTTTTTTGCCAGGACATCTCTGGTACAATCGCAGATGTATCGGAATGACTCCCAAGACATACGGAAGTCTTGCACAAACTGTTGCACACTGAAAACCAGTACAACTGTGTCCCACCAGCAGCACCACAGTGGTGGAAAACAGGACTTTTATAACTTCGGTGTACTGCGGTATTTACGCTTAGAAATGTGGTCTTCTCGTGAAAAACGGAGCACACCTACGTGCGCGGTGTTTTCAGCTCATAGAAAAGGCCGCACAAGAAAAAATTACTCGGTTTCGTCTTGGACAAATCTGACACTAGAACGCCCTAGTTTAATCTTTTGAAAGCCAGTTTTGGTTTCTGCTATGAGGGGCGTTCGGGGAACACCATAAATTGTAGAGTCTTTCGATAAGAAAATGTTCAGCAAGTCATATGTTTTGTTGTTCGGTAAATGGCTACGTATGCAGTGACGTATGGCGTGGCTCTAACTTGGCTCCTTGCCAATGGAAAAGCAAACAGGTTGTTAGGAGGTGCAAGATTTGAACCAACGAAGCACTGGCCCAAGCACCAGCAAGGAACTAGCACCTGGTTCTTCTTGGTGGAAAAGGGGTGTTAGTGAAGTGTGTGTTGACATGCTTAAAATTTCCAAAGAGCATGAAGCACAAAGTAGATGGGAATGCTATTGCTTTTGAAGGTCACTCCAGGGCAACGTGAATAGTTGTCAGTGAGAATAGCTATTTTTTTTCTCACTGCATCAAGTGTTAGTGCGGAGCCGCAGCTCACATGAAGTTCACCTTCTTCAGATCAAGTTCCTTTACCTCCATCTCTCTCTGCACAGTTTGCCATCTGTGTTGCCTTCATTTATCTCACTGCACCCATCACCTTGTATGATGGTAGAAATGGCTATTATGTGTATTTTGTCATTTCTTTGTAGGTTTCACTCGCAGCTATAGCTGTGACTAGAGGTGTAACAATGAAACCAAACCAGGGCCACGCACACACAAACACAACACAAACACAGAATTTCAAGTGAATTCATAATGACACATTTTTCACCCTCTGCTCCCCCGTTTTGCTGCGTTGAGCTGAGAACATAGAAGGGAAATCTAATGATCAAATCTGTAGGGACAGAGCAGACAGGTTATGAAAACCGGGTCATTTCAGATATACAAATATGCTCCATGTGCTGTATACTAATCAGTTATGTGTTATGATAATCAGTTGTATAATGGTTTATATCTAATTCAGTGTGACAGGGATAACAGAGTCCCTCGTCCACGCTGGTGTGTGAGTGCGGTCCTAACACTGGAGGAAGCGTCTTCAGTAGCAGGATGATCACTTTGTCTTTTAGAAAGTCAAACCAATGTCACTGTGCTGCTATTGTAACACATCCAGACAAATTTGCCGATCCAAAATCTCATGAGCTGTTTGATTATTTGGGTGAACACCTATCTATTATGATTTATGCTGCTGGAGTGGGATGATGAGAAGGGATGAAAGGGTGTTGCAACAGAGGCAGGGTAAGATTGATGAGATGGAAAAAGATAAGTCAGTCCCTAACTGAATGCTAGAACACTCAGCTATGTTTGCTTCCAACTTTGGTTTTATGTTTCAAATGCAGAAACTGTCCACATTGGAAAAAGTCACACAGCACGCTTTGGACAAAGACTTCTTTTTTTTTTCCTCCCCTGCAAAAGGCAGTGAAGCAGCAAATGGCCACTGGAAGCACACTGACATCAGGAATTTAATTATTAAGTGATATTTCATAATTTTATTGAGAAGTCTGAAAAAACTGACACCTGACTTAGAGGGCACGATATGAGTAGGGGGAAAAAAGACTTGTGAATTGAGTTTATTTCAAGTGGATTCTGTCGTGATGCTATTTTAACCCAAAGTAAAAATCACATGCACGCACTCTTACGAAAATATGAACATGCATGCATTTAAAATCAATTACAAGGTGAGCTTTATGTTAAATACATCATTTTATATTCACTGTACAAAGCAAACATAATTCAACCAATCAGATTGTAATGTACTTCCTAAATGCTCATCAAGGCAGACAGCTGATCTAATTGCAAATTATTGTAAACGCGTATCATGGCTATTTATTGATTAATCTTTCTTGCACCAACAATTGCTTAATTAATTCACCACACTGCTACACTCATCCTTCACAGCCCTGTTATTGAGACCTGAAAGCTGAGGATAAATATGAAAATGCAGGTTCTAAAACACCCTATCGATAGAATCAAAAGTTTCAGATCATCAGTATACTGACCCCTTTACCAGGACTCTGACTGCCACTTAACCGCTGAGGCACAGCGCCTCCTACAAGATGAACAGAAACTGGCAACCCACATCTACTTGAGCAAAAAATACACACACTCACACACGTATAAACCGATACGCAGCAGCATTGGCCTCGCTTCGTGGAGAACACTCCACTGTCAATGTATTCATCCGTGTCTCTCTACAATATTTTTGACCTACTGTAACATCGGGGCCTGAGTGAATAAGCACGGTCTGCCAGTTCACCCTGTGGGAACACATCACTGCCATT
This sequence comes from Stegastes partitus, assembly GCF_000690725.1. Classification (NCBI taxonomy): domain Eukaryota; kingdom Metazoa; phylum Chordata; class Actinopteri; family Pomacentridae; genus Stegastes; species Stegastes partitus. Next base: position 61,055 of record NW_007579848.1, read on the forward strand.
ATTTTCTACTTAACTGTATCCTCACTTTCCATAGCTATGCTGCTGCTGCAAAGTACAGTACACGTTGAAGTTGGGGTGAAAAGAGGTTGCGAGTAGGCAGCTGTGGTTACATAAACATCTTTACCGGAGACCTGGTATTCCGTCAGTTTTTTTTTTTATTTGCATATATGATGAGAACAGTATGTACTAGTTTTGTATTCATGCATGAACACCACACCTGGTATATTTCCCATTCATGATGCTCATGCTAACTTTCAGCTCTGGAGATTGTCAAGCAAAACAGCATATATTGGGGCAAGCCTCTGACAGCCGTCCACTTAAACATGATCTTTACATGAATAATTTCTTTTCTCTGTCCCCATCACAGTCCACCTGATCATCTGCAGCTGCATTTAGCTTTTTGAGTTTCTAAGGAAACTCCCTCTCTAAAAGCATTGGGAATTCCAGTGCCGCTGGCAGGAATGATGTGCCTTCGTGAGCTCCCTGTGGTACACTCCAGCAGCTTCTGTGTTCTGCATCCCACAAGAATAATGTGATTTGCAGAGACTCTTCACCAACTGATGCATGTAAAATTTATTAGAAAATCCCTACCTCATGTGCCCTTGACAATAAACGGAACACAACTCAAGACTCTTATCCTCATTGATAATACGAAAAATCTGAAAAGACAATGACTAACAATCTTAAATTTCAAAGCAGGAAATCAAATATTAGAGTTTTTGATATTCCAGAAGATGGAAGAATAGTGAACTCAGATTGATTTCAACTGACCAACATGGACTCAATGCTTCCATGATCCCTGCATCATTCCTGGGATATAAGCAGAAACTTTGGACTGTTAGAAAGAACCCAAGAATACTCAAAACCCTCACTCTATGGAAGGAGTCGAAATCGGTCACTAGACTGAAAGGAAACCTTTCTACATATCCGTGATACCTTTGCTAGTTTTCCATAATTGTCCAAAAACTAGTCTTCCAATAAATATTTTTTTAAATCCTTCAAATTTGACCTTACAAACAACTACCTTCATCATTAAAAGAGCATTTATAAACCGAAAATAAAAACTGGATTAATATTGCTTCTACAACATTGCACAAAGGAACAATCTGTTTCCAACTTTCTCAGTTTCCACCAAGCACAGCCTAATTCCTTCCAGTTTGTTACATAGGATGTACTACACACCTTCCATGTTACACAGATTCAACAATAACATTTCACCTAAAAACGAGAAAAGTACAAAGTATTTGAAGATGTTTTTACCAAACATCTGTGCACTCAATCTATTTCCACTGAAATGAAAGAGTCTCTACTGTTGTGTTGAAGCTCTCCGCGAGCTAACAACTACTTGCTGCCGCCATTCAATGCATTTTAACAATACCAGCGTGGGTTAATCGTTGTGGCTGAGGCCTGGATTAGTTTTTGTTTGCACTTATGTGCACAACCTTTCTGGTTGCAAATGAAAGCGGTTTATTGTTTTTGCCATGAAAGAAATGTGATGTCTATGGATTTATTGGGATCCCCCAACTCCACTGTGTTATAATTGTGTACCTTTCTATGCATACGCTTGCTCTGGAATGATTATTTAATTGCTTTTTTTTCTTTTATCTTACAATAATTGCATTGACGTGGTGAGGGGAGGTGGTGTTGGGCTTTTTTCATCCGTCTCGATAACGACAGGTTTTTCATTCTGCCTTTGAGTGGCCACTCTGAACGGCTGTATACACTTTCACCTCCTGATGTGGACGGCATGTCATATGAACTAGTTCTTCTCTGGCATACCATGCCCTCAGGCTGAACTGAGTTTCATCCTTGTAAGATTTTTGTTTGGTTTCTCAGTGCTCTTCCCCCAAAGAAGGAAAGAAATCATAGGCCATTTTCTCTTTGCTATATTCCCAATCTCAGACCTCTTTCCTACAATCATTCTTTTTGGGTCAATTCTCCTCTTGTGGCTGACAGTACTGGGCCGGTTGAGTGTTGTGAGACCTGGGACAGGCTGCATTGTGACAGATAGGACTCCCACTTTTCTAATATTCAACTGCGGGCGACACCGGCTCTGGCTATGCTTAATGGAAAACCTGTGTTTTGTCAGCAAACTGACCCTCATGCTCCTGAAAGCGAACGAATACTCTACACTACGCTTTGAAATCACACCCAGATGACATCAGTGGCCTGGATGCAAGACACCCTTGGGCCATGGTTGGCATACCCTTCTGACTCACTCCTGGTGTTTACATCAGTGTAAAAAACATAAAAAGTAGAAACGGATCAGTATCTGGGGGGGACTGAATATTCACTCAGGCCTCATTGACCATGATGAAAGCTGTAGCGTACACAGTGCATAAATTATGTAAGACTTTCTGTTCCATATTTGAAATAGTGCCAAAGATGGCTGATGACTGTAGGATAGGGCTTGTACAAATTTAAGGATGTTTTCAGTTGAGAATGCCCAAAAGGCCTTTTTGGTCAAATAACAAGAGAAAACATATTTAAAATATTATACTTTAGATTCACTGGAGGAAAAATATAAACATGCATCTAAGTTGTCTTTATTCAGACTGAGAGAGTGAAAAAGTTAAAGTTAAAAATCTAAGTTCTGTTATCATTCGAAAGAGCTGAATTTAGCTGAAAGTACACGAAAACTTTTGGAGCTGTTCGTCTGATGACACATTTTCAAGGAGTTAGTCCACACCCAGGTCAGTTGTGTCTTGAAAGGGCAATGATCAGACAGCATGACGAGTATAAAGACACTCCTTTGACCGGTGACTGTAAAATCCGAAAAATGCAGATTTATTCAAATGACACAGTGCCACAACTGATAAGAATGGGCTGCTGGGGCGCTGGATGCCGGCGTGTCAGTTAGGGCCGTAGCCTGGCACCTGAATGTCAACAACGCCACCATTTGACATCTAAAAATTGCATCTGCCACTTCTGCTCTGGATGAATGTGTCTGACAACGTGGTCCTGTCCCCCAAAATGTCTGTCAACTTCAACAAGTGGGACAGCATTCCAAAAGCCAACAATCTTTAGGGCTGGTCCGAAAAGCAATGTCTGGGCTCCACATATTCGGGCCCAATAAATGACAAATATGTGAATATTTGGCGCGCTTGGATACCACCACAACAAATGGGGGGTGGGGTGAATATTGGGATCTCAAAATTGATATCTGGATACCACCACAATGACCAAATATTCGGATATTCGGGTCCAACCCTTGCAATCTCATTAACTTAACGCAGATGTGTGACCTGTTACTGACTGGTGACTTCTGGTCTATGAACCCACTCTCTATTATCATTTCCACTATAGAGCACGCTTGATTGTTCCATGACATCATTTCTGTTGTGGAGATGCCATGTGTTGGAACAACAAATCCCGATTTCCTTGTGTTAAAAAGGATGGAAGGAATTTAGTAAAATATTACACGATGCATTTATATTTTTGTTCAGCATAATTTCTTAAACTGCTAAGAGTTGATTTAATGAGTCCCTTTTCATTCACAATTTAAATGCCCACAGTTTTTGTTCCAGTGGCCTCCGATTCAAGTGTTGCTCTCGCAGAAGCTTTTGATGAGGCACAACCCTAGAGCATGATTCAAAAGAGTTCTCAATCAATGTTGCATTGGCTCATCTGGACTCCCAACACACAAGGCTTTTAGCATACCTTTTCTGAACTGCGGAATCATATCGAGCACAGACCACACACAGACTACATTAGAGGGTCTTGCTAAGGAATGAAATATCCACTCTTCAAAGTGAATCAGGTATTGTGATCTCTGCCGAACTAATCTGGATTCCTTGATTCTTGTTTGTGATTTTCTCTCAACATTGTCGACAGGCAAGGCAACACTCGTCTGACTGAACAGGCCTCAAGGAGAAAAGAGTAAAAAATAAATAAATAAATAAAAAATGTTATTGTTTTTTTTTTTTTGCATATGCTTCAAACCTGTCACATCTTCATGTATCAGTATTTGTGTCTTGTGTTCAGCTATGCAGCATAAGCCTATACAGTCCCTCCATGGCAGAACAGTGATCTGTGTGTTCAGGTAACAGCAGCAGTACTTCCACCTTTCCTGATCTGGAAGTCACAAAAAACCTGCATCAGCTTTGCTTTAAATGGTACATGCTGACTTCAAGCATGCTCATCCTGGCATCCAGAACCCCCTTGACAGTGGACTATTTGCAGCACTTCCCTCCTGTAGTTCACCTCTGCAACAGGAGTGATGCTTGGGTGCCAACTTTTGCTGGCTTCATTCTCCACAATGGATCATAGAACTACTTTTTTCTTTCTTTTTTTTCCTCTTTTTTAATGGAAACATATGCATTGTCAATCAGGGGTCTCTGACTGGTACATTACCATGACACAAAAAGTCTGAACATCTTGAATCCCGCCATGATAACCCTTCATGTATTATCTGGCTGAAAGGTGCATGACAAAGGACAGAGACAAGAGAAGGACATCAGTCTAAGTTAGTGTCATTTTATGATAAGAAACTCATTTTTCAGTGCACTGCAGTGTTTCATTAAGCTTCACTCGACCTGAGTATGTGAAATATTAGGACAATGATAAACAATAGTCTGCCATTCAGAGTAAATACAAAAGATCACTCACAATGGGATCCACAGATTAAGCCTTTAAAGGAGCAGAACTGCTCGATGTTATACAATACTGCTGATGAGCCATAGAGGAGACAGTATTTTACAGGCATGAAGGAAAACGTTACCTACAAAAAAATCAAAAATCAAAAGTGGAGCTGAACACTTACATCAAAAGCAACAAGTAAGTAAGCGACTACAATTTTAACATTAAAGCCTCTGTCAATGTTAAAGCTGAGCTCAACTTCAAAGCTGTTTTGCTGGCTTGTCACTCTAATTGTCACTTTATCTAAATGGATCTCCTGACAGACTTGGAAAATGTCAGTTACCCCCACATTTAATTAGTTTTAACAAGAATACTGAGGGGAATCAAGTTTAATTAACTCAGACGAATTATTCCAACGACTAGAGTTAATTTATAGTTCACATAGCGATGTTATTTAGCCATTGTTGTGTTGTTTACTGTATGTGCAGGCCCGTTATGAAATGTGTTTATCGCAGTTGGTATGAAGCTGATTGAAGTTGACATTTGGGCATTATGCTGTAAATTCCCGTGGATTATTTTATGATTATGTGCAAAGACCACACACACAGCACTCTTAATGTATAATTACACAGTGTAATCGTCTACTTATTTATGTTGCGGTTTAGTGAAAAAGACCAGCCTTGGTGCAGTTAAAAACGGAGACGCCTTCTGGATATCTAATCTGATGGCATGCAGAGCGGCGCTTTGGAATGAAGTCGTTTCTTGGTGTGTTTGGTGTCCTTATGACTCATCAGCAGCGTGGAGCTTCTTGCTCACAATCTCACGAGCTGAAATCTGACCTCGCTGGTCTCTGCACGCAACGAGTCCACCTTCAGTTCTTCTGCAACAGTCTTGAGAGACTACACTGTGTGATTATCATAATTGTCCCGACCTCATCATGAACCGCCCGCAGCAGCAGAATAAAGATTTCAAACATTATTGTGTGTGTGTGTGTGTGTGGTGTGTGTGTGTGTGTGCGCGCGTGTGACGAAGCCTGAGGTGCTCGGTCTGCGGCGGCGTCACTCTGATGTGTTTGCCCCAGGTGTCTTTCTGTAGGCCAGAATGGGCTGCATGTGTGTGTGTGTCCTCTCCTGAGAGTGACACAGCAGGGACAGTACCAGGGCAGAGGAGCGTGGTGCTACAAGAGTGTGATGTAAGTGCACTGTGTTGTCCAGGCCCCGAAGCACTGTATGGTGAAAGGTCATGTGCGTGTCTTCAAAGGTCTTTTCCTACATTTTCGCTAGGATTTATCCATTAGTAATATAAAGAATAAAGCTATTTTTGAACGTATATTTCAAGGGAATGGTGATTTTTAAGTAGCTCTCTGCAGTACAGTGATGCCAAAAACTCAAATAATCAAAACTTTAATGCAGTGGTGCATGCCCACTTTTGTCTATTTGCACTTTAAACAGTGAAAAAATAAAAACTGCTTCATCTAATCAATGCACAATATAGATAATAAAGAGTAGATTAGATACAAAATAGAAAATAGTTTATCACACTGTTTTTTGTGAGGGTTTTTTTAAAGGCCTGCAACAACAGCTTGTACAGTTATACCTGCGCAGCTGTGAAAATGTTGCCAGATCCGACTGAGTCAACAGCCTAATCTTCAGTTCTGTGAAACTTTCATGAGTGTCAAATTTTAATTTTCTTACTTACTCTATTTCAGAGCTGAGACAAAAACACATAGCATGATGTTGTTGAGCATTTACTCCTCTATAAATTCTTTTATTTTTTTAATCCATTTGTGTTGTGTATGGCTAATGACTATTGTTGATGAATGTTTGCATTTCAGTTGCTTAAATTTTATTTTTTTTTTAAAGTATTGCAATTTATATTTTAATGACTTATTGCTTGGCTGTCAAACTCTTCTGTCGGCGGATGTTAGTGAAACAGGACTTCTTTCAGTCTCCTATCTGGTCTGTGTATCTGCGTGTGAAATTCCTCCTGCCTCTGCTGCGACTCCTTTTCATGTCCCCGTGACCTCGTGTGACTCCAGCTGCTGCTTGTGTTGCCACATGACTATCCTCGGCAACAATGAGCACGAAAAACCACAGAGGAAGCGAAGCAAGAACGCTGAACATTTAATCTGAGTGAAATTCACCTGGGAAACTGGGTAAGGACAGCATTGGTTGAGTCAGACTTTTAAACCCTGAGAGGGAATTAACACATGTATATTTAAATTCTCAAGTCTAAACCCACTGTCATCTCATTATGATCCTTAAAATACCATTGACCTAATTTGAATGGACACACTTCTGGGAAAACATTGAAGTTTTAAGCCCTTAATCTTTCCTAAATCCCTTTCATTATAATGGTGTATGTACACACAGTTTGCAGCGCTTTATCTGTGATGATAAAGCGCTATGTCGTGATGTCTTTGAGTGTAAACGCCTTTCTCTGTCCCCCTTGGCTGTGATTAGTTTACTCTCCTTTAGACCTTCAGACAAAAACTTCATTAGAGTTTCATTTTTGACCAGGGCTCTGCCAGGTAAAGCTCTGGGCCAGTCGAGGATGGTGCTGCTGTCTCGGGGGAATTACAGACAGTATAAAGTCTTAACGCAGTGAGCTGAGCCCGGAAGAACCCAGAGGGACCGGGTGCAATCCTCCCCAGTATAAAGTCATGATAATGGTGAAATCTCCAGGGGCAGGAGATGGAATTTCAACATGATCAACCACCTCAGTCTATGCGCCAGTGAAACTGACACCAAGGCATGAGGCACCGGTCCAGTCAGATGGAAAAACACGTCTTTCACCTTGAGACTTGACGAGATGCGACAGAGTAGAACTTCCCCCTTCCATTAATGCTGCTGCAGTATAACTGTGCTGCAGTACACGGACTCTCTGCTTAGCACAGACATTTTCTATTCCTGTAACGCATACAGTACATGAGCATTTTATGAATTACATATTTCAAGATTTATTACAAAAGCACCAGAGGGAGGAAAGTGTAGACCTGATAAAAAATTTCTCACACAAACTAAATTTTTACTGAACTTTGTTGAGTCAACTTGAGTATATAACTGGATTTGCATTTGTCTGCTGGCCAAAACTTAGACTCATTTAGTTTGTTTGTCTAAGCATTAATTTGTGACATGAGAATCCTAATAAGTCTTGATGAGCTTGTGTATGGGCAGTACGATAAAATCTCACATTGAGGAGTTCAGGGTTGGAACTATCTGATCGACTGGAGCCTTTCTTTTCCATCTTGTCCCTGTGCCAAAGTGGATTTTCTCCAGCTTCCTTCCATAGTCCTACCGACCATGCATGGTAGGTTAATTATTGATTCTAAATTGGATGCATGAGCGTGAACAACTGTTTTTCTCTTTGCGCTTGCCCTGTGATGGACTGGTGATCTCTCCAGGGTGTAACCCACCTCTCACCCAACATCAGCTGGGATAACCTCCAGCCCCCCAGTGACCCTCTACAGGTTAAAGCAGGTATAGCTAATGGAGGGATGGATGGAAGCTTGTGTATGTTGTTGTAGTTTTCCTACACTTTAGGGGTCAGAAATGTCTCAGTGCAGTTGTTTATAATTTGCATCTTCAAATAACAGTCCAACATTTACAGAAATTGTCTAACATACAGCACATCCCCCTTAATCCACAACTGTCATTTTTACATTTCAGTGTTTCTACATATTGGGGATAATTTGACTTGTCAGTACAGGAGCATCTCTAAAGCTAGCTTGTTCCCAGTCTTTATGCTAAGCTACTCATTGTAGGTTCATACTCAACAGACAGACATAAGCATGGAATAATACATTTTCTGTAAGAGAGCCATCCATCCATCCATCCATCTTCTCCGGCTTATCCGGAGTCGGGTCACGGAGGCAGCAGCCTGAGCAGAGCCGCCCAGACTTCCCGATTCGCACACACCTCCTCCAGCTCTTCCAGGGGGACCCCTAGGCGTTCCCAGGCCAGTCAAGAGACATAATCTCTCCAACGTGTCCTGGGTCTTCCCCGGGGCCTCCTCCCGGTGGGACGCGCCCGGAACACCCATCCAGGGAGGCGTCCAGGAGGCATCCGAAGCAGATGCCCGAGCCACCTCAGCTGGCTCCTTTCGACGTGGAGGAGCAGCGGCTCTACTCCAAGCTCCTCCCGCGTGACCGAGCTCCTGACCCAATCTCTAAGGGAGCGCCCAGCCACCCTGCAGAGGAAACTCATTTCAGCCGCTTGTATCCGCGATCTCGTTCTTTTGGTCATTACCCAGATCTCATGACCATAGGTGAGGGTTGGGACGTAGATTGACCGGTAAATCGAGAGCTTTGCTGCCTTGCTCAGCTCTCTCTTCACCACAACGGTCCGGTACAGCGACCGCAACACTGCAGACGCTGCACCGATCATGTGTCAATCTCACGCTCCATCCGCCCCTCACTCGTGAACAAGACATCAAGATACTTGAACTCCTCCACTTGAGGCAGGGACTCTCCACCGACCTGGAGAGGGCAAGCCAACTTTTTCCAGTGGAGAACTATGGCCTCAGATTTAGAGGTGCTGATCCTCATCCCGCTCGCGCCACACTCGGCTGCAAACCGCCCCAGTGCACGCTGGAGGTCCTGATTTGATGAAGCCAACAGAACATCATCATCTGCGAACAGCAGAGATGAAATTCTGTGGTTGTGTCCATAAAAATAATGAACAGAACTAGTGGCCTGGTTCCAGGGTGGGGCCCCGGCTGCGCCATGCCGGGCAACGTCTCTCTCCTTGATTGTATTCTCTTCATAGAAATTTTTGAACTGCCCTTTGTCTGTTCCGTCACCTAGAACCTGTTTGCCATGGGTGACCCTACCAGGGGCATGAAGCCCCAGACAACATAGCTCCTAGGATCATTCGGGCGCACAAACTCCCCCACCACGATAAGGTGGCAGTTCAAGGGGGGAGTCTGTAAGAGAGTAAATNCAAACTCCCCCACCACGATAAGGTGGCAGTTCAAGGGGGGAGTCTGTAAGAGAGTAAATTAGTGATTTCCAGAAATCTGAGTTGTACCTTCAATGTACCTTTAATTTGACTTAATTGCTACAGGATTGATGCAAACAGAATTAAGCTCCTGTTGCTGTACTGAAGAAAAATGTTTCCATGAATGTTACTACCTCATCCTTGTGTATATAGTCATCTTTTAAAAAAAACACCTTCTGTATATAATGTTTCTCTTGCAATTTTGCATGTGTGTTTCTAAATTATTCCTGTATTGACTTCACACTTTTTCTTTTTGGAGCTGTTGTAACGGTGAACTTTCCCCACTGTGGGATCAATAAAGTTTATCTTTATCTTATAGTATGTAATGGATATAATCTAAGCTAGTGCTTAAACCCAGTAAACGTCTGAAATGACCAGAAAAATTCCTGACAGCAGAGGCAAAATGTAAATGTGTGATATTTTCTTTATCAATGAGTGTTCACTTGATATGAAACAGAACATTGCCAAGGGACACCAAAGGAATTTCTCTGGTAAGTCATGAATATTTCATTTTGGTTAGCCATTTAGATTGAATATCTAATTAAATCTCCCTGTCCCTGGGGGAATATACACAATGATTCTGCAATTAATTTGATACTTAAAGGCAATGAGCTGATAATCTAAGAACACACCCACTGAAAAAGCCTGTGATCAACACCTTATCCTTGTATATTTACATTGAGAGAGCAGTGAAGATTTTGTTTGAAAGGAAGAGCTACAGTAGACGCCTTGATGAAACATTCATGTGACAGCAGAAATGAATAAAACATACAGGAATGATCCACGGGTCAAGCAAGCGGTAAATGTGGGCGTTGCTATGTGTCACTGGATGTAAATATTGTTAAGCCAGATACTTCATGCTGTTTCTCTCAGAGTAGTAGAGATGTTTGAACTGCTGGCAGGGAGAAGAAACACAGCAGCTCTTCGTTGTCCGTGGGAGAAACTAACTGCATGTTATTCTTTGTGATAAGACTCTAAGATCTGCACCCATTCACCACAGGAAGTCTCAGTAAATGATTATATTTATATATATAGTATATAGTATATACAGCTTATCTACAGTACAGGTACAGCCAATGCTAAAGAGATAGAGGCTGAAAGGAAGAAGCAGACAGATGGTGGAAGATGATATGCTCAAAACTTGAAAAAAGAAATGTTTATGAGCCTTTATGAGTTAAACAAGCTGGAATTTTGCAGCAACACACATACTGAAATAAGAGACCACCTGACACAGTTTTGTTTAAATTACTCGTGTTTCTTCGGGACAAACTAAAAATTAATGTTTTGAGACACAACAAAGTGTTTTCCCCTATTCACTTTTAAAGCAGTTTATATGAGTAACGAGTGCTGCCGTTTTAAATTGCTTCACTATAAGCAGCTAATACTGTGTCATTAAATCTTTAGGATGACATCTTCAAGGTTCAGTTTATCGCTGAAGACGCCTTGTTTGTTTATTTTTGTGTGTATGCTGTGTCCGTACACAAGATGTTTTACTGTACGTGCATGTGCTATATGTGTTCCACCCTTATTGATGTTGCCATACTGCACTATTTATGTGCATCCAGCTGGTTTATTTTTTGTGTGTGCATTTGATAGATAGTCTTTACTGTCCTAGGGGGAGATTTGTGTTCACAGGTCTTTCCGTGCAAAACATAGAGATAACCACGCCACAGCATGGTAACAGTATCTCTCCTACTCCAACCTGTGTACATGAATAGAAATGATCGGTGCTATCTGAGTGTGTGTTTCTTACTACATGCCTCCGTGATGTTTGTTTAATTTACGGCACACTTTCCTAACAAACATATATTTCTGCAACATATCCTAGAAAATAAATATTGTTTCATATTTGCATTGTGTTGTTTGACCAAAATGAACACATGCAGCCTATATTTGGAACCACAATTTTGCCTGTGGTTCAGAAATTTGCTTGTGATTGTACATACAGGAGACACTCTTGACCCCTAACGCGAGGAGATCCAGTGGCTCTGTTATGCTGTGGGTCGCATTGTGCTGGTATGATTTGGGTTCAATTGTCTCCTTCATGCGAAGGGCCACTGCAAATCAACACAAAGTTGTTCTGAGTGATGCCCTTTATCCTGTGATGAAACATTTTCAACCTGATGGAGTGGTCTCTTTCAGAAGGACAATGCCTTCATCCACAGGGCCACGACGGGTCACTAAATGGTTTGATGAGTATGAAAATTATGTGAGTCACACTCCTCTGCAGTCACCAGATCCCAACTCAGTTTGTACAAACTGATGGGAGATTTTGACCTGAGCACTCTCCACCGCCATCAGCAAAACACTAAATGAGGAAATATCTTCCAGAAGAACGGTGGTCCGTCCCTCCTGCAGTGTTCCAGAGACTTGGAGAATCAATGCAAAGGTGCGATGAAGATATGCTGGCAAAAAGAAATAGTTTAACACCTTGCTAAGACACTATATGCTGGTTTTTCCTTTGATTTGTTACCAAACTGTACATAAAAGCCTGTATCTACTAACAACTTAGTTAATATGCATTTCCTGTCATTTGTGAGACTTTATCTTAAGACATGTGAACCAGAACAGGCTTCTTCTTTACTAAGTGCGAGAGAGAGAGACAGAGAGAGAGAGGTACAAACTGAGAAAAGAAAGAAGAGAAAAGATCATTTTATGATCGTGCTGTTTGATGTCTGTGTGGAATACAGTATGCTCACAGCTTAGGCTATTTTAACCAGCAGTCTTTAACAAAATATTGGGCCTCAGATGGAAATCTTTATTTTATTATCACTACATCATCTGACTAAATGAACAAAAATACCAGTTAGTGACAGCAGCTGTGCTGTGAGATCAGCCATATTGGCATTTTTAAATGAGCAATGACATATAATCTTGGGAGGAATACACGGTCTGTTAAACAACTCTGAAGCATATTAGAAATATCCAGCAGGCACTGAAACAGCAACAGAGGCCCGAGTAAGCTGAAACCAAGTGGAACTCCATGCAGTCACATTCTGCAGGACAGGAGATAAGAGACTGCAGCCATGCCCGCAGCTTTGTAGGGCTGTTTACTTAGGCTCAGCTTTGAGCTAAATGCTAACGGCAGTATGCTAACATGCTTACAATGCTAACATGTTTATCAGCTTTATCGCTTACCAAGCTTGACATCACTTGTTGCACTGTTCATCTATGAATTAATTGTGTCACTTTTACAGTGATGACAACACATTCTAGGATTATACTGCTTAGGAAAAAAACTATATAATGTTACCAAGTAGGGCTGCCACGATTAGTCGACAACAAGACGCATCGTTTATTTTTTTTTGAAGCTTTGTTTTTCTCACAAACCGCTGTACCTTCTGCTGCCTTGTCTGCCTTTCTGTCCTTGACGCACATGTGAAGTAGAGGTAATCGGCGTCAGCCGTGATGTCACCAGAAGTTTTGCCAGAACAGTATCATGGCTACCTGGAAATGGACCTCGAAAGTTTGGGAGCATTTTAACAAAACAAAAGAAAAGCATGTGCGATGCAAAATCTGCAACGCAGAACTTGCCTTGCATGGTAGTACGTCAGCGAGGCATGAGCACCTGAAAAGGAAGCACGTTGTGGCTGGTTCAATTTCTTGCCATTAAGAGGGACAGTCATCTCTGTACGCTAATTGGCTAGTTAGCTGCTAACATTACCATAAACATTGAGCTGCTTACTTATATTGATAGCTGTAAACGTTAAGATTGATGATGACGATTTCATTAGCCTTAGCACACGTTATGTGTTTGCTGTAGCGTTATAACAGTGATGTTGTGTTTGAATAGGAAATGTGGCATCGCTAATGTTTTCTGACGCTACGTTACAGTGCTAATAAAATACATTCCTCTTCAATGGACGACTTTGTTACCAACCCAACAACATGCACACCTCAGCAAGCACATGTCATGACTGAAGCAATCTTGAACATGTTGGTGACGGACATGAAACCCCTGTTCATGGTTGGCAATCAATATTTCAAACACATGATCGAGCAGTTCAACCCAGACTACCAAGATAACTACCTACCGAGCCGATCCCACTTCACCAAAATGATTGAATACAGTTGTGAGCACTGAGCACAAAATGCACTTTCGTTATATTTAAGTGAGACCAAAACTTTTTTTGTGATTAATGTCTTAGTTTCAGGTGCCTGCCTCATTTGATTTTGTAGCTATGTTTCATTCCAAAGACAAATGAAGCAAAGAAAAACCTAAAAAAACCTGAGTATTTTTTGTGTGTTCTTTAGGCCAGTGCCTTGTCCTTATTTTGCTCAGCTGCACTTTATGCTACATTTAAAGAATTGTTTGTTGCTACAAGCTTTAAAGTTCATTAAAAGTTGAATGAACTATCGTCTTAATTGTGTTTATTTTTAGCTAGCACATACCTTAAACACTTCAAGCTGGAAGCAAATGATTGTTATATAAGAGCAGCCGCATGCTGGTGCAACAAGCTGCAATTTACGTATGATCCGACTAGTCAACTAATCGCAAAAAATTATCAACCATCAAAATAATCGTTTTAGCAGCCCTATAACCAAGTATTAGCACAATGATCACTATGACCTTAAGAGTAGCAATTTCGTTGTATAGTTGTGTCTCAAGCTACCACAAGAGTGTCGCTCTACACTCTGATGACATCCACAAGTCTCTTATAGCATAATTCCAGAGCATTCGGCCTCTTTGTTCATGAACCGTGACTAATGCTCAATATTCATGTGAGAAGGAGAACGGAGTGATCAATGTGGCTCAAGGCTTTGAAGGGAGCAAGCAGCAATCTCTCGCCTCCCTCTCTCTCTCTCTGTTTCTCTCTCTCCCCTTTCAGTCCTCCATTTATCATGCCTTTATAAGTAAAGACCACATGAGTGCATGAATATTCTCTCTCTCACTCACACACACACACACACACACACAGACACAAGCACAGCGTGATGCAATGTTTTTCAGCGTTGTCTTTCTATGGATTTGGGGGATGTGTCTAACTCTGAGTAACTGTGTTTAGCAGGAGACTGTTTCACACGGAGCCATGACGCACTGGAAAGGCTTGGGATATGACCTACATGCAATTATAGTTAACTCAGTGTCGAGAAGATTGCATTAATTATGAGCCAGGGTGCGCGCAAAGACGGACACTGGTTTGTAAGCAGGAAAACTGTAGGAGCATACAGTATGCTCCCTTTCTTCTCTATCACACATTTGCTCCACTCATTTCCATGCTGCATATTCGATTTGTTGTCTTGTTTGCTAAAATGAGGGCACTGTGTCCCTGATTGTGGCCATTGCAGGATTTCCAATGAATCCTCCTATTTTCAGGTGAACCACTGACACTCACACCTACTCTGCGAGGATTACCTCATGATGCTTCACTAAAAGTGCTGCTGGAGGTGAACGCTCTGGGATTGTTGTGTAATTTTCCTGGGACTGGTGCTGTAAAGAGAGACTCGGTTTGCTGCAAGAGTAGTCACAATAATGTTGTCCATAAGCTCCTGTCGATTGCACCAAAAAGATGAAAAAGCAGCAACTTACATCTAAAACAGCTTCATGTTCCCAAGTAATCCCTCAGCTGGAGGAGGATTTTAACACTGTATAGTTTAACCCAGGAGAATATATTTAAATAAGGAAACTGTATAAAATGCAAAACAGTGTATGAATGAATGAATGTGGATTATACTCCTGCAATTGAAAAGGGTTCTAATGTGTTTAGGTCTCTATATACAGGCATTAAAATCATTTTGTCTGCCTCTTATTACTGTTTTGTGAGAATGACTATATTCACAGTTAAATTACTGAGCCACAAACTACACATTCAATTCACTGCGAAAATCGATCAAAAAGTTAGGAGCGAAGGTACCACTGTCTTAAAATAGGCTTTGGTGGGAAAATATATGTAGGATAAAATCAGCAAATGTAGCTTGCTCATCAAGTAGAATCACATGGGGGAAAAAAAGGGGGAAATGTTGTGACCTGCTTTGAGAAAGAAGAACCTGAGGAAACTGCTTTGAGGGGGAAAAAAAGCCAAAGCATTAACGCTGCAAACTGGGTATCATGGGAGTCACGGGTCTCCAGAGTTACAAGGACTGGTAGGACTGGTGTTGATGCAGCCCATGAATAAGAAATTAGGCCCGAATGTCCACTGGGAAGCTTAGCGCTATCCCACAGAGCTACGCAGGTCTGCGCCCAAGTGAGGTTTGTCTCATTCATCATTAACTGCAGCTTAGGGTGAATGAAGGCAGGGAGACCAGAGACACGAAGGGAGGGTGAGACAAAGCGGGAGAGGGAAGGTGACAGATGAAGGAAGAACTGGAGGGAGATAATTGAGAGGTTTGTGGAAATCGGATCCAACTGAGAGAGCATGTGGATGTGGAAGATAAAAAAAAAATAAATGTTAAGGAATGAACAAAGACTTGAAAGGAAATCATGAATTAAAGAAGAGAGCTGGAGGATGAATGAGGAGATGGCCAAGATATCCATGAACATACAATTGCATCCACAGTAACATCAGCTTTTGCAAAATATGATAATCACATGTTTAGCTCCGATGTTTACTGTGCAGGAAAACAAGCTCATGAGCAGGTCGGGTGTCAATTCTTTGTCCATATTACAGGGGCATGAGGAGATTGTTCTGTTCATGTTCAAACTTGTTCTATCTCTTGGTGGAAGAAGGTCACATTTTGACCTTTTATAGGACAGAAAAGCTGGAAAACCACTTCAGTCATTAGATATGGGTTCAAAGGTTCCAAGATCCTGACTGGTGCACAGAAATATGCAACAATGGCTTTATCCAACTGAGTTAAGTCCAGCGCAAACCAGTACAAATAACCAAAGTTGTTCTACCTTATGCAGAACATCGTGCCTCAGCAGTTCATGTCATACACAGTTAGAAGCGGATTCAGCAACTACAGGTTTTAAGTGGCTTTGAGGGGCCAGAAGTTAAGACAACTGGCTGAATCCACTATTTAAACAAGACTTTTACAGAATTCCATAACATATTTGTTTTTTCTTACTGCAAAATCTTGAATTGTGAACTGTGGATTACCCCTTTGAAAACCATCCATCCATCCATCCATCCATCATCTATACACCGCTTAATCCTCACTATGGTTGCTGGAGTCTATCCCAGCTGACTTAGGGCGAAGACAGGGGACACCCTGGACAGGTCACCAGTCTATCACAGGGCTACACGGAGAAACAAACAAACTCACTCACATTCACACAGACATTTAGATTCACCAAACAAACTCAGCATGGATTGTGAGAGGAAGCCAGAGAACCTGGTGAGAACCGACGCAAACACCACTGAGAAAGATCCCAGGCATCCTAACCAGGACGCAAACCGAGGATCTTCTAGCTGTGAGGCAACGGGGCTAACCACCGCTCCACCGTGCAGCCCCCCTTTGAAAACCAATATTTCCTAATATCGTTCTAGCAGTATGCCAGTCTATATTTGAGTGAGGGGTTCATCTGAAATGGAATAACCAGCTGTCAGCAGCCACCTGCTGTGGACTAACATGCTTGGTCAGCCTGTGTTCAGCTGTAGCTTGTCTGACTCAAACACTGTCTCCTCTTCTCTCACTGGCTCTCTCCATGTCTTTTATCTGTCCTTCTGTTTTAACAGCCATATTTCAATTGAATAAAAAAAATGACAGCTAAGGTCAAATCAGCATCTGAGTAAACAGCAGTTTCTGCTCAGATAGTCTGCCTTTTACTGAGGTATGGACTGTGTCTATCTGCATGTCAGCATCATGGCTCCACATGGAAAGGAAGAGGAACTGAAACATCTGATTGTGAGACTTCACAAAGATGGAAAGGATACAGAAAGATCGGTGACCAAGAAAAAAAATTGGTAATATTTAGGAGGTGTAGAAGAGGCTATAGTACCATGCTTTTGCACAATCTAGTTCTGAAAAACAGATAGGTGAGTGTGTCAGGCGTGATACAAGGGTTATCAATGGAAAATTAGAGTCTGTGTGACAGCTCAAACAGTGGACAGAACATTGCATAACATCAACTAAAAGCAGCCTGATGAATATGGGAGCCAATCTTCAGTCAGATGAGACTACGATACATTTGATCGGCTCAGATGGGGTCCAGCATGATTGATGTCCACCTAGCCAGGACTGCCACAGTGAATGCTTAGTCCCCACAGTAAAGCACAGAGGTGGGAGTTCAATGACATGGGGCCACATTAGAGCAGAACGTGTTGCAGAGATAACATTTATACGGCACCATGAATGCAGATAGAAAAACAAAAATACTGGCTGACAAGATGACTCCCATTTTCCAGAAACTTGGCAGAAGAGAAATATTCCAACATAGCTATCCAAAGCACACTGCCAAAATCACACAAGAGTTTCTCAAGAAGAAAAGAAGAAGTGAAAACTGACCCAACCAAGTGTGTCACCTGAGTTGAATCCAACAGAACACCTTTGGGGTATTTGAGATAGGAAGGTAGAGCAGCACAACCCCTCCAGCAAAGAGCAGCTGAAAAAAGATAGTTTCAGAAAAATGGCAAAACTTCACTCCAGAACTTTGTGGAACACTATTCGAAAGACTGATTCGGTCACTTAAACAAAAAAAAAAAAGGTGGATATAAAAAATGTTTTAAAAGAAAAGATTTTAATCTCAGCAATGAAAGATGCACTGACTTTTGTTGCGCTGAGTTTCTACTATGAGGCCTGTATTTTTGATATAATAAATTCAAATTGTAGGTTTTTATTTTGACATAAGAGCAAATACCATACTGTTCAATCTAGAATGCAATTTCTTCAAGGGGATAGAATTTTCAATAATGTCACATGTATATGATATTGCACAGGAGTGTTCTCAGTTCTGCTGTATACATAAACAACCAATACCAGTACCAATAGCAAAGATGCAGAGTAAAATGGTTTACACTGTATGTAAATTACATACAGCAGGGAAAGACGGTGGTGATTTCCATAAGGTGATCGCACTGTACAACACAGGAGTTGTTTGTGCAGGTGTTCATACTTCAGGAGAATGCATTCCATTTTAACATTTCCTCCACTTCAAAGCAGAGCTGCATCCTAATGTGTATTTGCGTGTATGTGTGTGTGTGTGTCCTTATGTGCCTCAATGTGGTAAAAGAACATTGATGCATTGTTTGAGAGTGCCTTGCCTTTGATGTTGCAGAGTAGGAGTGTGTCTGCTCCGCGGTTAAAGGCAAATCAACTGATTATTAATCAACGTAGAATGTTCTAATGACTTGGACCGAGACGCTAATCACACTCTCCTCGCTGACTTTGATCATTTTTTTTTTTTCTCACTGCAGTCAGAGCACCGTAGAAACTCAGCGAAGCAGACAGGTTTAAGAGGAACTGATGAAAACCAGATCAGATGTTTCCTTCACTCTCCGTCTCCTCTAAACTAACAGAGGTAGTGGGTTTTTGTTGGTGATGTTTTTTTTTTTGTTTTCTTAGATAGGGAAGTGGATCAGGTGCATTTTGTAATTACTGTGTGACAGGGTGATAATACACGAGCAAACACATACAAACAAAGATACAAGGCACGTAGGCAGACACGCAAGCTCACACGTGTGCGCACATGCACACACACAAATGTCTCCAGCAGGTCAAGACACAGCTGTTTCATGGTCTGTGGCCCATTTGAGTTTCCAAAATACACATCCCACAAATAGATCCCTGTCTGTGTCAGTGATTCTGAGCATTTTTGTTCAAAATATCTTAATTTTTGGAGAAGGAGGCAGAGTCAAATCAGTATCCAGAGCGCCTGTCATTATCATCATCATCAGTTTCCATCCAAGTAGTCAGTATGTAAGGCTGGGTGACACATCTTAATCATTGGCATAATGAATGGAGGATAAGCCCTTGTGAATTCCAGCCTTGGACTGACAGGGGTGATCAATAACTACATATCACACCATCTCGTTAGGCTCCGCCTGGCCTGCTGAAAAGAAGGAATCTTCCCGAAGCATCCGATGCAGGTTATGTTATTGGCCTGGTCATCATTACCATTTCCTTCCCATTCAACAGTGTTCATGAAAAATACTGTTATGTAACATTTGAAGGAACAAAAATAAAACAAGGGAAACATTGCACCAGATACATCAGAGCAACAGTCCGTTAAAATGTAACAATATCAACAACATGGTCTCTGCATGCTTCAGACTTATGTCTCCTTTATACTTGGCTACTTTGCTGTGTTTTTACTAAAGAGAAGGGACTCTAGTAGTGGACTTGATATAGGAGCGTTAGCCCTTGTGTCCCTCCATCACACAACTAATGTGGTGAAGCACTGAATCAGCAAACAGCAGAAATTCAAGGATGCTTGGTCACAATGTTGAATCTTTTTTGATGCCTGTCTGATTTATGGTAATAAGGCTTCAGACGAGCCTCCTGAATGCACTGCTCTGCTCTCTCTTTTCAGATTTTGGACCAGAAGTGCATTTTCAGCAAGAAAACAATGACAGCCCGGCAAACCAAACCATATGCCACAGAGTAAATGAGATTACATCTCATTATAAATGGATTCATCTGCTTTGAATACTGTCCAGCTCTGCCCGCCTTGGGACTTTCAATTACCAAATTACTGGGGGCCACTGGGCAAATAGTCCTACTGATGTATGAGGGACTTTTTAAACTCTGATTCACATGGTCCATCTTCTTTATTTGCACTCTTTTTTTCTGTGTGCATGGGATAACACTTAATCAAAAATGGTACTGTGACTGCAAATTCCCCCCCTCTGTTTCTGTTCCATTTCATAAAAGGCTTTATCTAGAGTTGTAATATTCATTTCACTGGTCAAATTGGATATTTAATACGTTTATATGAAGTTTTGAATTATACAATGGATCTAATCAATTATAGAACAGATGTTAGCTGAGGTTGCCTGTCAGTCAGAAAAAGAAATGAATGAACTGAATCTCTGATAAGGTCATACCTAATTGCTCACATGCTGATAAATAATAAAAACGGTCATTTTGCATTAAGTCGAAGGGATTAATAGATGCCAGAGAGTGATACAAATTCCATCTGGACAGCACAGTGGAGCAAAACAGAAAAGTCTTAATCTCCAATTGTGAGTGTTTTGAATTTAGGTCATTAATATGTCAAGGTTGATCCAAGTAAAAATGTGCACTCTCCCCTTCCATGAAGTCGATTGGTGTTTAGACACTTGGTTTCATCCTCCTGCTTTGACCCAAAGTCACCTCAATAGCCACCTTCGAATGATGTTTTCCTCAGTGTTAGACTGTGAGCAAGGCTTTTTGCCGGTGCAATCAGGGCAAAGCCGGACAAAGAAAACAAACAAGAGGAGAGAAAATCACTGCTTAAAATTGAAGGAGAACTGACACATCGAGAAGAGGATGAGAGGAAACAGGATGAGAGGAAATGAGACAGTGATGAGGATGGCAAGCAGGAAGAAAAAATTTTACAAGACAAGATAGTTTTAAGGGCATCTTTAGGTTTTTTTTGTTTTTTTTCCAAGCCTATTTTAATGCAGTACTTACATAGTAATTTACATTTTTTTAAAAACATACTGTTATCTCCTGTTCATGAAGAGATCCCCTCTGAAGTGACTGAAGCGTGGGTAACAAATCTAGAGGCTCTTTTCTGTGTAAAAATGGATTTTCAAGTTCAGCCAATAAGCTAATATATGGCCTTGGCAAAGTGATTTGGACAAATCAAGTGAACCATAATCTTTCTCGTGTAAAACTCCCTTTTTGTGCCTCAGTGGACAGTATTCAATTGACCAGCTATGGACACTAATGGAAAGAAGGGATTTTTAACTAATCAGAACTTGGAAGTTTCTGCTGAAGCCCCATATTAGGTCTTGTGGAACTTCTGAATGCAATTTTACCTAGGATAAGGTTTATGGATTTTGTTCCCCATCTTACACAGAAATTACTTTAAGGAGGGATCGCTTTGTGGGCAGTGTCAAGGGAGAAACAATGAAAACAACAAAATAATTTCATGTGAGTTCAGGTGAGTGCTGCTTTTAGACAGACTTAAAATCAAAATGTGCGTACATCCTCTAAGCAGGAAGCAAATAGAGGGTCAGTGAATTGAGCTATGTTGCGAGTGAGTGCTTCATTTTGGGAAATTGGTGTACGCCCTCCAGCCATGTAGTCTCCTGGGAAACTCTTGCTTAACAGTACCAATTTCTACTTTTTAGTTCAGCTAATGAATTAATGAACATCACCACCAGTCATGTTTATTCTTCTTGTCCCTGAAACTAATTTAGACGCACCCTGCTTTTTATCTATCCATTGCAGCCACTTTTCAGTTTTTGGTTGGCGATTATCTATACCAAGATTGATGTATTCTGTTCACACACCGCCTATTTATTGCCGATAATGAAAATAATTCATATGAGAGCAGGGCAGCCTGAGCTCGCACACTCGCTGGGCCAGAGGTAGTTTACTCTGTTCTCTTAATTAGACCCCTCTAAATCCCTGACGCTCCTGTCGGCAAAGTTTGACACAACCTGCTCTAATTGCGAACATGCAGAGATGTGATAAAGTATATTTGCTGTAGGATAAGGGGATTAGGATGCACTCCATGCACAGATCAGAACCTTGGGGATGCGCAGTGGGAATGGCAGGAAATGTGCATGAGAAAGTTACCACAGAGAAAGAGGTGCACATGGTACGTTAAGTAATGCAGCATCAATAGGATATCGAACAAGGTGTCTCTGATGAGATTGGTGAAATCTTCCTATCGCCTTGAACACTGAATTCATAAACAGAATTCCAGAATAACGGATCAGCAGAAACTAATTTAAAACAGATAGTTACGAGCATCCTCCAATGCCCTGGAATGATGGCCCCAACCGCAGTTTAATCACAGTCTCAGGTCCAAGGGTTTAAGTAGTTTAACATTACATTTGAGGTCATTGCAACTTTCTGTAAGTGGAGCAATACATGAGTTTCCCGATGCTATTCCATATTACCGTGGCCAGAGAAGAAAGCCACATTAAAAGTGAGCCAGTATTCCTTTTCCCTCAGGCATGAGGGAGGGCTACAAATAGAAGCAGTCCCCAATGAACCACAGTGACCTAGACACACCTGAGACACCCCTCAGCCAATCAGCAGACAGGACACATGTCACACATGGCCATAGATGGCTAGACACAAAGAAAAATGGGTCACATGCCACAGTGACATGCAGCAATCCTTTTCATTCATTTTCATCTATCTATCTATCTATCTATCTATCTATCTATCTATCTATCTATCTATCTATCTATCTATCTATCTATCTATCTATCTATCTATCTATCCGACTGTGCAATGCTTTCACTTTGCCAAGAAAATGTCAAGACAACAGTAAGGTACAGTGAGTTCACATCTTCAGAGAGACTATGCAGGAATTTGAT
>NW_007579849.1:0-9055 GCF_000690725.1 Stegastes partitus
TGCCACCTTTCAGCCCCTCCACATGACCAAAACAGCACAAACACCATGGACCGTAAAAACAAAAAAAATCGATTCGTTTGTTGGTGTTTTCTTGGTTTATAAAATATCAGAGATGAGTGATGTGACGACTCCACCCAGTCTGTTGGTTTGGCACATCGGCCGTCTGTGTTTGGCTTCCTCAGGTCCTCAAACTGCTGGAGATGAGTGGGCCGTCCTACCTGCTTGGCGCACTTGGACCCAGGCTACAAAAGGGCCAAACCCTCAGCTCCTGCTCTCTCTCCTCATGCTTGGGCTTGTGTCATTTTAGTTTGGTCTTTACATCAGACAACACCTCGCACCATCGGATCCAGGCATCCAGGCATCCAGGCATCGGCACCCACACTGCTGATATCACTGATCTACACATCTCACTTTGAATTAAACCAGTTAATAAAAGCTTACGTTTAAATCTGGCGATACCTGTGTCGTCTCCCCTCTTTTTGCCGTAGCCTATTTGCCGGGTTGTGACAGTGAAAAAAGTCTCTCTGAGTAGAAGGTGGTGTCTTCTCTGGTTGACCTGCAGCCTCCAGATCCAAACATGATATTAAACAAACACTTTATATCTGAGAGGGTGAAAACAGAACTTTTTAAGAACATTTTTTGCTTCAAAAATGACCAAAAAAAAAACTGTTCCTATCAATCAGCTGATCAATCCTGCAGCTGACTGTGTGCATTTGGGCTCCATTGTTGTTCATACGCTGCTTTTCAGGAATTTACTGAAACCAAACATCATCTAGAGACGATCCATCAAACAGAGAAGTGCATCAATCTGTGCAGTTTCATTTTTGTCCAGCAGATGGCAACAGAGCACAAACATGTGAAAACACTGGCAGAGAATTGAGACAATTGTGTGAAAGGCCTGATGCTGGATCTGTATCCAAACACACCAACACATTCTCACTCACCAGACAGAATTAGAAGCTCATTTTCCAGTAAAACCAGAACGCCGCGGTGTCTTCACGGCTAAACCCAGCAACATGCAGACAAACCACGGCATCTTCCTTGAGATGTGGAAAGTTGCGGAATCAAAACAATAAAAGAAAGAAATCATCCCCTGATCAGGCAGTTAGCTGAAATGAAAGGCGAGCTCTCATCAAAGTGAGGTAATTGGTTCCTGCAGGGCAGATCTCAGGAGCCTTAATGGGAAAATGGCTGCCTCAATGACACGCCAAAGACGCTGAGTCAAGAGTTTAGAGAAAAGGCTGCTGCAGAATGGGAATAATATCCGTGAGTTCTTCCCTCTGCGCTTGTGTTGCACTTGTGTCTATCGAATATGAAGCATTTTGGCGCGATAACACGACAATCAGCGTAATGAATGCCGGAGCAGGGCTAGCAGCGAGAGCAGAGAACGACACTCGCTGAGCAAACCAATTTATTCTCCAGCCGGCTTTGATGAAAAGAATTTTGAAGGTACAATCTGCGGGTTTTGTGCTCGAATGAAAGGCTCTACATTTCAATATTCATCGCCCGAAGACGCCCCCGAAGGACCTTCCGACCGGCCTGACAGACGAGCAGCCTGACCCACTGACTGACTGGCTGGCTGGCTAGATGGATGGATGGAGTGGCCGGTTTGGGGAGGGGGGGGCGGATGAGGAGCGGGACACCGGGTGGGGGAGGTTGGAGAAGGTCGCCGAGGTCAAGGCAGGCAGGGGTCCACCCCTCGGCACCTATTGGCCAGAGCGGCCGACGGTTCCTGTGCGAGCTTTGAAGCCCCGAAGTGGACAGAATTCCACCACGGCCATGGGGATTGTAGCATGTCATTTGTAAGAAATTTTTGGCGAGATGGTCCTAAAACGGAGAGGCTGGCCCTCGGCTGGAATGCAGGGTTTTGTATTTGGAGGCGCTTCTCTCCCCATTGATCCTGGAATCGCAGGTGATGGGGGGGGGCAGCAGCAATTAGCAAGCAGGAGTCACTGCCACTGAGATTTAACGTCTTCTCACGTCGACTGATACACGTCAGGAAAAAACACAAAGGGAGCGAGTGGAGCTGCTGTTTTCCTTTAAACCCTTGAGCTTTACTGGTGTATCTGTCGTTACAGATTCATGCTGCGCAGCCAAACATCATTCAAACTTCTAGAAGCAGCGACAGAAGATATTGAAGTCTTTAAAACCACCAAACGTATCAGCATGAATTTTGTAGAAATGTGTTGAAAATTGTGTCAAAACATCGAGAACATTCTGATGTAATTATGAAAAACAGGTTGTTTTAGATTTGATTACTTCCCTTAAACTTTATTTAAGAGCTGCAAGAAGCCACACGATGTATTATATGATATATTATCGATTGTTTTATATATAAAAATCCAACTTCAGCTTTTTTCGGGATAAAAAAAATAGGAGAAGTGTATGTTTATGAAGTTGAATTCACTTCCATCATCTCATACTTTTAAATATTTAAACACATGTAGGGATTTTACCTCCTTTTAATGTCAAATAAACACAAAACCCTTAAACTTTACGAGTTTATCTGTCATTACAAATTCATGCTGCACAGCCAAACATCACTGAAACTTGTAGAAACAGATACAGAAGATAAGTTTTAAAAAAAAACATTACTATGTCAGAATGAATTTTGCAGAAATTTTGAAAAATTAGAAGAATCTGTCGATGTAATCATGAAAAACAGGTTGTTTTAGATTTGAATATTCCACTTAAACTTTATTTAAGAGCTGCGAGAAGCCACATGTACGTATATGATGTATTATACTGTCTATATTATATATAATCTGACCTTAGATTTTATTTCAGGGTAAAAAAAACAAAAAGGAGAAGTGCATGTTTAAGAAGTTGAATTCACTTCCATGGTCTCATACTTTTAAATATTTAAACACATGTTGGGATTTTACCTCCTTTTAACATCAAATAAACACAAAACCTTTTTACTTTACTAGTTTATCAGTCATTACAAATTCATGCCAAACATCATTCAAACTTTTAGAAACAGCTACAGAAGATAAGTTTCAAAAACCTCCTAACTATATCAGAATGAATTTTGCAGAAATGTGGAAAAAATGAGAAGAATATTTCGAAGTAATCATAAAAAACAGGTTGTTTTAAGTTTGAATATTCAACTTAAACTTTATTTAAGAGTTCCAAGAAGCCACATGTATATATGTAATGCATTATATTGTCTGTCCTATATATAAACCAACTTCAGAGTTTATTTCAGGATAGAAAAAAAGGAGAAGCGTATGTTTAAGAAGTTGAACTCACTTCCATAATCTCATACTTGCACATGTTTAAACCTCCTATTAAACATCAAGTAAACACAAAGTTAGCGCGTGGAGCTCCTCTTTTCCTTTAAACCCTTAAACTTTACCAATGAGTCAGTCATTACAAATCCGTGCTGTTCAACCAAACATCCTTCAAACTTATCCTGAATTCAAGAAAAGTTTCCAATAACAGCAAATTTATCAGGAGGAATTTTGCGGAAATGTGTAAAAGAAATGACGCCAAAACCTGAAGAATACTTCGACGTAATCATAAAAAACAGGTTGATTATTTCACTTAAACGTTACTTAAAAGCTGCGACAAGCCAAATCTGTGACATAAAATCCAACTTCAGTTTATTTCAGGGTGACAAACAGGTGAAGTGAACGTTTAAGAGGCTGACTTCACTCCTACCATCTCGTACCTGCGCCACACATTCACAACACATGCGGCGGCTTTCACCTCCTCCTACAGCAGCACAACATCTATTTCCACTCCAGCTAGTAAATATATAACCGGGGAAACGCTCTCAATAAATTTCAGCGTCGGTAGCACATGAAGTCAGCCAGTGCAGGTCATTTAAAAAGAAGTTGCTGGTATTTATTGGCGGTGGCCCCTGCTCATTTTTAATGGCACAGAGGTTCCTTCCCCTCCTTCTACCTTCTTCTTCTTCTTCTTCTTCTTCTTCTTCTTCACTCCTCTCTTCCAACCAGGCATTCCTGGCTTGTTTAAATAAGGCCTGCCTGCCTGGGCGCGGGTGGATTCCCCTCTGGCCCTTTGCCCTTTGACCCAATGTGCATTCCGTATGTAAAGTGAGGAATTCCTCTGGAGTTCAGTTAATGGGGTTGAGCTTTTTTTTTTTTCATCCTTTGGACTCCTGCACCCGCCCCGGTAGGAAAAAAAAAAAGGTAGAGGGGTGGTGGTGGTGGTGGTGGTGGTGGAGGGGAAACAAGCTTGACGTAGCCGTTGCTGTGAGGAGTTATGGACGAGGTTTGTTGTTTATTGTTGGCGGTTAAAAATCAATGTCTCCCACCAGCACATTTTTTTGAGCTTGAATAAAGTTGTGCGCTGATCCTCGGGGATCATGACTAATTGATTTAATGGAGGCTGCTGTGGAGTGGAAGCGTGTAGGTTGGAGGAAGAGGAGCTTGTTTGGCTGGTGGGGGAACGTGGTGACAGTCATATCAGCTAGATTATGAATTCAAAGAGGAGGTTTTTGTTTTTTTCCAGGGGGAGTTTGAACGTATCTGGGGATAAAGGAAGCTACAGATTGAGCCTCTTCATGTAAATGTGTGGTATAAATAAAACTAAACTGACATATGAGCAGAACTTAGATTAACAAGCATCACAAGTTGTTAAAGTTTCATATATTAGTATTTAAAATTTTAGCAATTTCCACATCTTGGAAGACAGATGTTTGTGTTTTCTCTTTCTTTACTTCCTCATAGCTGTAGCTGAAAGCAAAAACTCACCTTATTGAGCATTTACAAGCACAATATGAACCTTTAATAAATGGGTTATTACACATAAGGATGTAGTTATAACTAGAGCATTTTTAAATGTTCATTAATTTGCAAGCAGTTAAATTGAATCATATTTCATTTATACTAATAAAACAATTATTCCCATTCATTATCTGTTACCAGCTTTTAACACCCACTGGAGGCAGTTAAGGCAGATTTTCTTTTCATTTACAACTGTTATTATAAACCATTAATTAACCATCCAGAAAAAGGCTTAAACAACCCTAGAATCAATTCCTTATTTATTTTGATAACTCAGTTTGAAGAAAAACTGTGAATTCTCACTTTTGCTGCACATTTAGTGGATAAAAAAAAACATAGAAATAAGCTGAAAGTTTTGTGTTTGCGCCTCATGACGACGTACATTTGATGGGGATAAAACATGAACAATTAGTTTAATAAAAAAACAAATTCACAGGATGTTGTGCTGCGTAGTGACGCCACCTCTTACAAACAAATGGTTATAAAACTCCACCAACAGAGATGGAAATGTGTAGATTTAGATTTTGCCGCATACGAAAATAATTTCTAAAATGTATTCCTAACCAGCTCTTGCATATTTCTGAGTGTCACGACGTGTCAAAGGGATGAAACATTCCTCAGAGTGTTTTTTTTTGTTTTTTAAAAAGCGAGGCCTGCGAGGCGACCACCACAAGTTAAAGATAAAGAAGCAGCAGAGCCATGTGTTGCTCGGTGACTTATTGTTTTACACATCCTGCCCTGTGAACTTTTAGGGCCATTAGATAACAAACCATCAACATTTTTTCTCAGGTAAAAAAAAAAAAAAATAGTGGAATTGGGGGGCAGCAGGAGAAGGAGAAGGAGGAGGAGAGGGGAAAGGAGAGCTCCTGGGTGAAGAACATGAAGATGGATCATGGGTTTGATTTGCTGTTGTGCTTTAGGAGCCCCTGTGTACCGTTGGAGAAGCTGTTAAAAAAAAAAAAAAAAAAAAGGCTGTGCCACCCACACAGCTGGAATGTCATGCATGCAGTCCATAGAGTCTGTTTCAAGAGGGGAGGCAGAGAGGGGGGAGGTTGGGGTGGGGAGGAACCCTCTTTGGAAGAGACCGGGTGCTCGAGGTGGGGTCTGCTGCTGCTACTACTACTTCATGGAAAAAGATAAAACCCTCTTTTCCACCCACCATAAAAAAAAAAAAAATCTCCATTAACCTTTTTTTTTTCTTCTTCACTCCACCTCCCTCCTCTTCTTCTCTCTCTCTCTTCTCGGGGAAATTATCAATGACGATCCATCACGGTTTGTTTGGTCTCCAGCCGACGACAGAGGAGAGAGGAAATGTGGAGGGAGAGACGTGAGATGGTGGGATAGGGGGTTGGGGAGAGGTTAAAGGGCAGAGGAAGAAAGGAGGTACATTTTCGGAGGATGGGAGGTTGGGAAAAAAAAAAAGGAGAGAGGGAACAATAACTCCCATGTTTAAAAGGCTTTTCTCAGCCCCCATGACACCTCACACAGGCTGCAGTTTAAAGTCAGGCCTTTGAGAAGGAAGGGACTGCTGGTTTGTGGCACTTTCCCCCCCTCAGGCTCAGAGGAAACATTTTCCAAAACATGAAACTGATTTTTTCTTCTTTTTTTTTTACTCTTTTCTTCTACTTCCTATAATGTTCACTTTAAAATACTACATGTTAGTTTTCCCCCTCAAAAAAATCTTTAATTGGAATTTGATTGAACTGATTTGGTTTCATAAATACTGGTTCTAAAAATGTTTTTTTAAAAACTGCTGAAAAATGAGACACAACAAAAATTCCTTAAATACACCCAATAAAAGATTTGATTGAATAAAATCTGTTTAATCACACTTCTGTGACTATTTCTGTGGATTCAAATTCAGATTTTTTTAGCCTGTTTTCAGTCACATTTGCTTTTTCTGCGACACTGAAATACATTTAATTTATCAGCCGATTGCTTCAGTGTAAAATGTAAATGCTGTGTTTTGGGGAAACTTCATTTAAAACAATCCAAATGTGGCTTTTAAATTAGAAAACACGCGTCTGGATCAGTCGGATAAAATTGTTTTAGTGTCTTTTCATTGAGGTTTCTCTGATTTAAACCACTTTTTGGATTTAATTGTTCACATTTGTCTCTCTTCTTGGTGTGTTAATTTCCAGCCATTCGTTGGTGGTGTCATTTTCTTTTTTGAAATCATTACATTTGAATTAAACCCAATTGAAAGTTATTTAAAAGCTGCTGTAATAAACGTAGTGCTTGAAGCAGATCAGAGGATTTCTGTAGATTAGATGAAGAAATAAATTGTACAGCGAATAAATGCCTTTTTAAACTTCTAATGAATTATTTTTTTCCATTTAAAAATCTAAAGGTGTAACTGGTTTGATATTTTAATTGAACAAATCTGAGAGTGCAGCCTTCACCGGAGACAAACCAACATCTGCAAATGAACTTTAAGCACAGAAACATGTGAACAAGCAGCCATTTGAACAAATAAAATCATCACATCATGCATTATTTGTGTTTCTTGTTCCACTGTGGAGGGTTTTAGAAAGAAAAAGCAGCTGAATTAATTATATTTCAATCCTGGTAAATACTTCCAAACACTTCTTAAACATTTGGAAGGTTTTTCTGAGGAAACTGAGAAATTGTTCTGCTGAATCACTTTTATTCTTTTTAAAATCAGATTTCTAATTTTGAGCCAATCTTCAGTCAAAATTGGAAGATTTTGTTTAGTCAAATACTTTCTGGAATTGTTGTAAAAATTTAAATTAATCTCACATAAAGTGTAAAATCTTGTGTTTGTATTTTAGATGGATACAGTTTTCTGCTCAACCTCTTGGTAAAGATAAATCATCTTTCAGTGTTCATGAAGATTCATTTAACAGCTTAATCAGTGTGTTTTCTGTCTGTCTGATCTCGTTAGGTTGTGAATGAGGACAGCAAAAAAAAAAAAAAAAAAAGTGCACAAATAGGGTTTCATCAGCAGCCATGAAATCAGAGCTTCTAATTGGATCAAACGACTCCAGTTTTTAGAGGCGACTTGTAGTTTCTGTGTGATAAACTCTGACAGCAGCCTTGACAGGACTGTGTGAGGACAGTCGCTGTGGGGAGGCAAGAGGAGGCATCACTGCTCCAAAAACCTTCACCGGATCCATCATCGCCCCGCCTTACATCAAACATTTTTTTTGCCGACTGGCTGCACAATCAGATCCCTTCTGAGTGGGCTGGAGTCAGGGTGGGTGTGTGGGGAGTAAAAAGTGGGCCCTCTCCCACTGGATAATGCCATTATTTCAGCTCCTCTGGCCAGGAATGCCAAATTTCACAGCCCGCTACTCCTCTCTGTGCGTCAATCAAAGCTTCGCAAGGGGCCGAGGCGCCCGATGGATCCGCCTCCAGCACCGTGTGATCCGA
This sequence comes from Stegastes partitus, assembly GCF_000690725.1. Taxonomy (NCBI): domain Eukaryota; kingdom Metazoa; phylum Chordata; class Actinopteri; family Pomacentridae; genus Stegastes; species Stegastes partitus. The sequence continues at coordinate 8,148 of NW_007579849.1, forward strand.
TCCAACCATTGATCCCCCCCCTCACCAACTATTCCATACATGCTCATTCTGCGGATTCTTACGCAAACTCTGCGCAACTTTCATAACCGTTTCGTCTTGGCCGACTTTAATTGTTTTTTCCTTTTTCTTTCCTTGCGCGTAAAGTTTGGATTTTACGCACAAATCTCAATTAAGATCCAGATCTCCGCGCGTCTGCTCATAATTACATTAAGTCGATTATTTTAATTTCTGCTCCAGCACTGCAGGCCTGATCCTCGCTCAACATGTCTGAGGATAAGCCCAGCTTATAGTCCGTATTGGAAAAGCTTACTGTCCCTCCAGAGACCAATTACAGGCTAAATATAATCCCCATTATAAGCGCACAAAAGATTTTTTTTTTCTTTTTTTTTTTTTTGCGCGCCACCAAGTAAATAAAGTAATTAGCGATCAAGTATCCAGATACAGCGCGAAGGGGGGAGACGATGATGATGATGATGATGATGATGATGATGAGAAATTTGTGAATGGGACACATTTAATCAGGTATTCGTTGTACGGTGTGACGCTGCCCCGCGCGCAGCCAATCCGGCGGCGCCTGGAAATGTTGAACACGCCGAATCCAAACCAATGGCGCATCACATAGCAAAGACTAGCGCAAGAAGAGGCCAATCAGCGGGAGGCATGCAAACGAGGAATTTGCTCCGGCAGGCTCTGAATGTCAAGTAGTCAAAGATGGAGTCCGGATCTGCGAGGCCGTGTGCTTGTGCATGGGGGGAGACTTGCGATTTTTTCTTCTTCTTCGTCTTCTTCTGCTTCTGCTTCTGCTTCTTCTTCGTCTTCTCCGCGACTCTTCGAAGCTCCGCAGATTCGATCTCGGCTTCTCTCGCAGCCTTTACGGGATGACGGCGCGGATCCACGCAAGGAGCTGG